>NC_136795.1:42723239-42923239 GCF_951216825.1 Electrona antarctica
AGAGATCAACCTCTTTCCTTCCGTCCTCTCATACTGTATGTGACGATGCCATCATTATTATCTCCTTTGATAATCAAGGCAGCCGGTATTGGAAAACGTGACCATAACAATAAGACCCAGACCTCGCTAGGAATCTCGCCACTTTTTTGTTTTGTTTTGTTTTGTTTTGTCGTCGCCGTTGTTGTTGATGTTGCAGAGCCGATAATGTCGCTGTGAAATAACGTAGCTCTATGTTCCACTAATAATTCCACCATTTGCTCATAATGAGGAACTGTGCTCGCCGTGTCTGTCGTTCACTAATGTTCACTAAACCTGACTGGAGGCTATAGCAGCGAACACATGATAAGGTGCACGCTTGACCTGACTTAGAGGACTTAGCAATAACATAGTCAGTTCTCACATTTCAGCCTCCCCTCCGTCCGTCCGTCTGTGTGTCTTACATGATGATGTAGCACCCAGGTGAAATTTTATTTTTATACGTGCCACAGTTGTTCACCTGAAAATAACTTGAACTTCGGTTCATTTTAAGGCGAGTGACTTCCGAAGTAAAAGTAGACGCTGAAGTCGTACAGTGAAGCAGAGACGTGACTTTTAACCGCATGAGCCCCCGCTGTCCAATGTTCTTGAAGATCTGCATGGTACTCGCGCAGGTGTTTTTGGCAAAGATAGTTATTGTAGAGGAAAAACATGAGGGGGGGGGGGACCCGTTGGGGACTGCGGTCAACCAAGAATATAGGTTTAAGTAGTTAAAAGCACAGCTTTTTGTCACCGGCTTGGGGAGAGGACGCATCCTCCCCTGGTGTCACAGAACATATCCCTCTTAGTGTGAACAGAACACACACCATCGCTTGAAACCCACCGTGCGAGCAAGCATTAAGCGCTACGACCGCCGATTTTCTTCTGCTCCATGTTAACACATGCAGCCGTTCTCACTGGCCACGCACACATTGAAATGTATTGACCACCGCCAGAGTACGTCCTGCTGTGGCGAGGTTTGACGAGTCACAGTCACGCACGATGAATCGCGTGAGCGACACCCCGCGGTCCTTGGCCACCTTTATACGCACAACTGTTCCCTGCCACTCCTGCTGTCTCTGGCCTATACAGTCAGTGGATCGCTAGTGGTTAGGAGCTGGCACTGATGAGACTATTCTGTGGAATACGGAATAGCGTCAGTCCAAGTCAGAATACAGTTGGGTGCCACCGATATTGTCCCTTATCATTTGACCCATTTAGGCCTGACCTCAAAATTTAAAAAAAATCCTTCTAAATCCTCCAGTTTTCTGAAATAAATATTCTCACGATGTTTCAAAAATAGCAGACCTACAAGCTCGTAGCGCGCCACTCGGTGGCGCGCTATGAGCTTGTAGATCTGCTATTTTTCAATAGCTAAATTATAACAATGTTTAAAACACCAAAAGCGGTTCCCGCCCAAAATGGGTTAACTGTCCTTTTGCGCAGATCACGCAAACCTCAGCAAAAAGAAAAGGACAATATCAATGGCCTCCAACTGTATACAGTCAGTGGATCGCTAGTGATTAGGAGCTGGCACTGATGAGACTATTCTGTGGAACACAAAATAGCATCAGTCCAAGTCAGAATACATGTTAGCAGTATTAGTGACTGCATTTAAAAAAATATATATATATTAAGAATACTTGTTGGGTCTTGTTTGGTAGCCTTGGAAGTATCGCTCTAGTCTACAGGGACTCCTGTTCACTCTCGACCAGGCGTAACAGTCAGGCGTGATAACATCATATTGATCGTTGATCCAGATTGTTTTGTCTCTCAGGAGGTGAGACCCAACGTTAGAAACAGGGTTATCCATAGAAATCCAAATCTGTATATATTAGGCTGATTTCACAGCCTAGTATGTATGCGTCCAGCAAGTCCCAACTGATAAGAATTATACTTGTTATGCTTCTGTGTTTTCATGCTTTCTCTATTTTCTTTTCTCTCGTTTCCTTTTTTTTAAGAACTTGACTTTTCAGCCTGAAATGTTTTATGCCCTGAAAAAATGTGATTTGTAAAGGACCATGACAATGTTCTAGAATATTAACTATAGTGCCTGCATGTTTCTTAAAATGCACCCTTTTTATTCTATTTCTCTCCTCATTACTCCAATGATGACCACCACCATTTCTACCAATGCGTCATGTGAATTGGGTTCTCAGCACATTCATGATGCCTGAACAAAGGTCTGAAAGCAGCCATATGGGCTTGTTCATGAATAATATCGATTTTGTCTAGTGTATGCGTGCCATTTGATGCCTGTAGTAATGTATCTCCAAAGCCACAGAACTGTGGCAACCTGTGCCAAAATGGCATTTGCCCCAAAGGCGCTTATGTTTAATTGCCAGGCCTTGTGAAATAGTATAGTTCAAGAATTTCACATGTGCTAAAACTGTGGTGACAGAGGTTTCTATCTAAATAAATACAACCTGTCATCACGCCCAACAGTACCTTGTTGTTCAGGTGTTACGAATGCATCCTAAACCCCGTTCATTATGAAGTGTCACCCAATAAGGTTAGCAGCATCATCATCATCAACCTAATTCTTCTTGCTAACATACTGTACGTACGAGCTAGTAAACCTTTGTTTACATTCACGTTGAATAAATTGACTACCGTAAAGCTTAATGTAAAAGTACAGTACCGGTATGTGTTGATTCGTGTAGCGACACATGTGGGCCAATTTCTCGCACATGAATTAAACCTAGGGCTCCCACTTTAACAGAGTTATTTTTGGCATGTCGATACAGTGAAAAGGTACGGGAAAAAAAACATCTGTCAAAAATAGCCAATCTTCAAGCCCACGACATGCCACATCGTGGCGGCATTGTGAGCCTGCAAGTCGTCTATTTTTGCAATTTGTTGTACGACAAACTATTGTATAGGGCTTACGTGCTCAATTATTAAGTCCTGTTGAGGCTTTAGTGCATGTTTGCAATAACTGGCCCATGATGTTGAGCGTCCTTGTGCGTTTATTGTTATGAGAAAGCTCCAGTCGTCGATGTAATAATGACATACTGCACAAGGTAGATGAACATTGTTTTGAATTGCTCTCTTTTCAATGTTTCTTTCTGTGTTGTCGTGGTCACATTGAAAATAGTAAGAGGTAGAGGTGATCTTTGCATGTGTCTCCGATAGGCCGAGCATTATCCTGGTGGTAATATTAATACCAATAATAATAATAATCCTCATTAAATGACCATGAGAGTACCATGTCTTATTACTGCGTCAATCAGTATTGTATAGAGAACTGTGTATGATTGATGACCTGTTTTAATATTTTAACAAGTAATGTCTGTTTGCACTGTTCTGTGTGATATAAGAAGATGATTATTGATGTAATTATTACAGAAGGTTCTAATTATCATTGTCTATAAAGAAGCATCCTATTCTATGTACCCTAAAAGAATAAACCTTAATGCAATTTTGAGTACATTTTCCTGGTGTTTATTTGCTGCAATCATGCAATGTTAATGGAAGTTGCGTGTGTCGGGGGGTGTGCGTGTGCGTGTGTGTGTGTGTGTGCGTGTGTGTGTGGATGTGTGTGGCTGTGGTGTGTTGTAGGCATTATGCACATGTGCATGGGCTTGTGCATGCGTGCACACAATTTAATACTTGCAATGACAAGAACTAAACAGAAAATACTGCATATAATATATCGCATGTGAATCACCATATTCACATAATTTTGATTGGGGACACAGGTAGCTCATTGAAGTGATTATAGTTTTATTTACTTTGCACAAAGTAAGTGTCTATTTTAGAGTATAAATATGCAGAATAACCGACTTGATTTGACATAACTTAAGTGACATAGCTTTAGTACTATTTTAAGATTGAAGAACTGTATCTTTGGTAAAACTATGCATATTCAATTTGGTTAAGAATGGTCTAAACATCAGATCAAATACCTGGCTACGGTGTGTAGTTGATTCAAATCTGAGGGGGGGGTAAAAAAAAAAACTTTGGCCCCTGGTCGTGGAATGACCTGCAGTACAGACTAAAATTGGCCCTGAAGGTTCCATTGAGAAGTTTCAAAAAGGATCATCTTAGATGTAGGCCCTACATTCCAACACCTGCACATGTTCGTATGTGTACTAGCGTTTGTATACTATAGGCCTATATATTTATTATTTCTGTCTATGTTGTACATTGTGTATTTGCTCTGTGCACATTTTTTGCACCCGGTTACTAATAGTGCGCCATTTTGGAGATTTGTTATATTGTATGTAGGTCCTTTGAGATGTATCAATATCATGGATGTATTACATTACATTACATTACATTACAGTCATTTAGCAGACGCTTTTATCCAAAGCGACTTACAATAAGTGTATTCAACATAGGTAGGGAACAAAAACTACTAATCACCAGAAGTCTTTAGTGCATTTTCTGCAAAAACATTGCATTAGCTGTTATTAGCTGTTGTTTCATTTGACACGTACGATGTAACATTGAAGTGTAATTTTATTTCTGCCTCTCTTGGCCAGTTCCCACTTGTACTGTAAAATGATCTCAGTCTCAATGTGTTTTTACTGGTTAAATAAAGGTAACAAAAATATATATAAAGTCATCCATCCTCATGGTCAGTAGGAATTTGAGCGAGGAACACACTGAGGACATCCAACTATGCATGCACGGTGCACCTCATATTTCAGCACCTCGACTGCATTAAAAACAAAGCTTCTCAAAGCGTCTCAAGTCAAAACACTGGTCAGGTTCCTTGGCTTGAGGCCTCCCACCTAGAACTCACCTAACCCGGCCATGCTATGCTAGGGTGGGATGGATGGCTCAGGGTAAAGCAACTTGCATTGGGCCTGGTCTTCAAGATTAAAAAACAAAAAACAACAAAAACGGACGTTTATACCTAACAGGCTATACTTCAACAATGTGAAAGACACACAGAGACACAACACACACAACGTATTATTAGTGCTTCTACCACTAATTATGTCATATAGTCTAGTTGCATGTCTCTATGAATTGAATGTCCAGGACCACAAGGGAAAAGAGACCCTATATGGCTTTTTGTGTTAATAATCGTTTTAAAATCTTACCACTGTAGCCCACTGTTTACAAATTGTTAATACAGTGTTCAATCAATCAATCAATCAATCAATCAATCAATCAAGAAAGACCTTGAACAGTTACAGTAGGGTTCATGAGTAGGGTTGCAGTGTAATGGCGCCCTCTATCTGTAACCTTCCCCTGCTACACCCCCCTATGGCTACACCCGACTACACCAAGCATGAGATACATTTATACCTTGTTTTGTTTTGTTGTTTAAAATCATTGGTTAAAAAAGTGTGCTTGTTTAAGCCACTCTGGCACTAACTGGATTTAAATGCATTTAAATGGATTTAAATTCACGTTTACATGATATCATACATGCTGAATGATCTCAATAACAAAATAATGTCCAATTGTCAATCGTGTGTTCAAGGTTATTTTACTGTGATCTCATAGCAATAATACACTTATTCCAAACTATGTTAAAGCAATATAATTTGCTTCCTTACTATTTTAATATCACCTTCAAGTAATTATTTCACAAGTAAATCATTATTGCATTATTTTATTGTATTATCATTACACCTCCTACATGTAATACAAGGGCACAGAACTACCACCTCCTGCTGTGTTGCCATGCCTGTTTATTATAAGTGACTTCAGCTTTTTTCCCCTCTTTTTTTATATATTTTAATATGTCAAGTCGCTTGTTTTTTTGTTCTTTCTTTCTTTGTTTTGCTTGTTTATAATTTAAAAAAACAAACATTGTTTCATTATTGTTAAATCAGTTCTCAAACATTTTGCATGTCGCCAATGGAGGCTTTCTTGGCTTTATCCTTTAAGCAATCCTAATTTATTCAATCAATAAATTAATCAATCAATGATGCCCATATTGAATGAATGTAGTTCTCTGCAGAAATAATATTATTATTCATATTAATAATAATACTACTAATAATAATAATAATAATACTAATAATAATAATAATAATAAAATGTTTCAAATATATTCAAAATACTTTGTTTTCAAGATCTTTTTTTTGACAATATAGCAGATCTACAAAGCTGCATTTTCAAATAGCCAGTGTTTAAAGTGCTCAGAAAAAAAAAGAAGAAAAAAAAAGTATTCCCCCTCCCTACATTGTTTTCCCTTTTGACTTTCTTTATATGATGATTTCCATCTTGTATTATTTTATTATTCTACATACTGTGAAATAAAAACTTCAAATAGACCCGGCTGCTTATTTATGGCACAATGTGGCAACCCTGTGAGAGAGAGAGGGGAGAGAGAGAAGAGAGAGAGAGAGAGAGACTCAGCGAGCTGCTTACAGAACCCAGACTGTTACAGGCAGAGCAGAGAGAGTGTTATCAAACCAAAGCCTCTGGCTCTCTCTCTCCCTCTAAGAGACATTACCACACAACTTTCCATTGGCACCACAACCCTACAGCCCATGGGGTTTGACAGATTCTGCAGTCTGGACGGTTCCGATCCGTTCTGGGTGAGTTTTTGTTTTGTTTTTGCACGCCCACGTTTGCTGTTGCCATTTAACTTTGTCCCAGTTGTTATTGTTGTTGGAATGGGGGCTACACACACCACACACAAAGCTAATGTTGGGACAGTGCTAACGTTAGCTTAGCTGTATAATCACCTGCACTACAGCACTGTGACTGCACTGTACTGTCAGGGTTGGAGTGGTGTTAATGAAAGAGCCATAATATGCAATCTAATGAACGACGTGTTTCATTGTTAAATAATGATATTAAAAAAGGGGGAAAGACTTTGCATCTGTTGCTTTGCCTTTTATCATGTGCTGCTGCTGTTCAAGAAGCCTGGTGTCAGCAAATGACTGCTATATGATTAAAACATGTCCATTCATTGTAGGATCATGCTCAATTCAGGGCATTTTTTACACACGACGAGACACCGAGAGAACATCGATTGACATCGCGATGTAGTTGCTGTGTCTAGACATCCACAAAACGTGCCAGCAGCATATCAATGTATGGCATGCATGGCTCATTGATTTGAAATGGTTCCAATTCAATTATAGCCACCAATCAAGACATAATGTAAATCTAAATGGCTACATTTCCAGTTGGAGAACATGGTGTAATAGCTTCAAGGCTGAGAAGAGGATCAGCTTTTGTGCTCTGATGCTGTGCTTTGATAAGCTAGCTTTCTCCTCCTACCTTATAGATGCCTACTAATGTAGGAGTGCTTCTAATTTGTAAATAATTAGTTTTAGGGCAGATTTTAGAAGACAACTCACTCATGTGACTCCTGTTCAGTTCTCCCTGGCAACAGTCCAAATCAAAATACCCCCCTCTCCCCCCCCCCCCCCCCCCCCCCCCCTGAATGTTGGAATTCAATCTACCTATAAAGAAAAAAAGAGTGTCTTTCTTAATTCAGTTTAGACTAGAGCGGACTATACAAGTGTTGTACCTTCACTGAACCAGAAATGCACTCGACAGGTGCATTATTACAAGTACTGTATGTGTGGTTGTCTCAAAGAACTCAGCAAGTGAGTACAAGTGCTCTTCTGCTGCAAAGTCATTGGCAACTGGGTTGGAACTTAGTTGGAGCTGAGGTTCAGTGAGACATACAGTGTTTGTCTTAGAGGCTGTCACGAGGACGTCGCGGGCTGTTCCCCGCCTAAGTTTGAGAACGATATAAAACTTTACTGCGTCTACATTGCGGTTATGTTAATTATGTTTGCTGTACACACAAGACCGGTAAACTGCTCCGTTTTCAAGATAAAGATGCAGTACACATCTACAGCCTGTCAATCTGTTCCCCCAAACCTGTTTCTTTGTGTATATATTGGAAGGTTGGAATGTACCTAAATGTAGCACTTGGCACTAGCCTTGATGACCTTACAGGCGTACATGCAGAGGCTCAACTTTTATGTCATTTTGATAGCATTTTATGTAGACATGTCACATGGCACTCTATTAGTGTATACTCATAGGTTCATTGTATGGATATCCCACTGTTAGACGGATGTTAGGTTCATAGCTTACGTATGATTCTTGATGACCATTTTCTATGTATTTGATGTATTACCATTGCCAACCATGTGTTGTTCTTGCTTGCTGTAAATCGCTCTGGATCGAGTGTCTGCAAAAAGGGTAAAATTGTAAATTCAATTTTTCCTAAAGAAAGAGTGTCTTGCGGTCTCTCTTAGTGCAGTGAGTACTTACAGTAAAAGCATTGCACCTCCACAAATCTGAGAACGTCAGAAGATAATGGAAAAAACAGTGCTCTCTTTTCCTTGAGTTGACGTGAGTCAACAGTCTGTCTTTTTTTTTTAAATTATTTTTATCCCACAATTTTGTAACCCATTTTTTCACCCCTGTGTCAATTATCTAATGTGATCCTGGGCTCTACACACCCTCCGCCAACCTAGTCCCCATATATGGGAGACATGGGGAGAGCAACGGACTTGAACTCGTGCTTCCTTCATGCCTGAGTGTCCCAAGTTGCTCCTTTACACCTGACAGGGGGGAGTTTCCCTGGTTGGACGTAGCGCGTGGAGTCAACAGTCTGTCTTGAGAGACTACACCTCCACTTACCCTGAAATGCACTCATCACAAGTACAACACAAGTACTGTATGTGTGGCTGTGTCAAAGAACACACTACAGCAAGTAAGACGACAAGTGCTCTACAGCTCCAAAGTCATTCAACTGGGGTGGAACTGAGGTTCCCTCTAATGGCACTCAACTGAAGCATACTAACAGCCCCTAGCCCCTTAGATAGCACATTATGTAGACTTAGATAGTATTTTAAACAGACTTATAGCTTGTTACGTAGACAGCTCTAGAATTGCACTTTATGTAGTCATAGCACTTTATAGTACACATGTATAATATATTATATAGTATAGTATGTATAGTTTACATAGATACTCCACTGTTACGTTCTTAGTTTACGCATGATTCATGATAACTACTTTTTATATATGTGATGTATGCCATGCTTTTGTTATTGCTTAATGTAAATCGCTCTGGATTAAGAGCGTCTGCTAAATGCCTAAATTGTAACAGACGGCAACGTTTAATTTGTCAACTTGTGAGACCCACTGCTCTGCCAGTACCAAGTAACCAAACGTGTTTCTTTCTATGTCATCCAGCTGCATTATACTTGCTCTAAAATGTCTACATTTATTAATATTTATTGAATTCAAATCTGCGTTGTGGAAATGGGGTTGTGTGATTTTTTTTTTCTTTCCTTCTGAATGCTGACATGACACCTTCAACAACTGCTGAGCCCCTGTAAAAAAAACAATGACACATTTATTACTGTTTTGAAAAGGTGTTGCTGAGATTGCTATGCATGTTACGGTGCCACTCGGTAATAAATAATAACTTTAGATTTGCCTGCTTCGAAACTGGATTGATCTGCAGCAAGTTAAGCTACAGGCCAAGTTGAATGCTTGTGGTATAGTGGTCAGCTGATGCCAGCAAGCAACATCTTTTGATTCTCATGTGTGAACAACATGCCGTATCCTTTCATGCACGACTGGCCTATATAGTGATATAACGTTTATATAATGACACAAGACATCATATGGGATTTTTAATGTTTCTGTCACTGTCTGTTGTAGATGGGGTTTTCCTGTCAGTTCTACTTATTTTCCACACAATTTCCTGATTTTTTTTTCCCCGAATCCTCTTCTTTTTTTTTTAAGTTGCCGGAAGTAACTGATTTACCAGCTCACACACACGGTATGCGCCGGTGACGCATTGTGAGCTTGTAGATCAGCTATTTATTGTATATAATGACACCAGCCTGGCGCTTTTTCAATATATCGCTGTCGTTCATGTCACGCAGGATTGGAACCGGACCTGGAACACCAGCAACCCAGACCTGACGCAGTGCTTCCAGAACACAGTGCTGGTGTGGTTACCGTGCGCCTACCTCTGGCTATGTGCTCCGCTCTACCTCCTCTACCTCCGCAGCCACGACCATGGCTACATCTGCATGACACACCTCAACAGAGCCAAAACCGTGAGTGGCCTGCAGCATGCCGCCGTTGACCTTTCATGACACCACGACGTGATGACCCCATGCATTATTGCACGCCACTGTGTGGACTCGTAATGTGGAGAGTCTTCGAAGCGTGTTGAACCAACACAAAGCCATGGTCTGTTTGAATGTCTGACTCTCTCGGCTGCTTTTCACGTTGCGCCACGGTCAGTCAGTCAGTCAGTCAGTCAGTCAGGTCACACAACATGTTAACCCATTTTGGGCTGGAACCCCTTTTGGTGTTAGCATTATGTTATGCTTTAGCTATTGAAAAATAGCAGATCTACAAGCTCATAGCGCGCCACCGAGTGGCGCGCTACGAGCTTGTAGGTCTGCTATTTTTGAAAAATCGAGGAACGACTGACATAGAAACATAGCTTTTTCGGAAAACTGTCAGGATGTAGAAGACATTTTTAGAATCAAAGTCAAAATGGGTTAAATGACATCAATACCTCTGTGTTATTTATTGTCTTGGACTTTGCCTCGACAACACCTTGGGCCTCGTGCACAGTAAATACAACTGTACACGTTAGGGCTGTGACTCTTTTGATATCCCACCATTCCAATCAGTTCAGATTATTGGCGTTTCTTTTAACTGCTGTTTTTGCTGCTGTTCATGTATGACGTGATGTCAATTTTCCAGTTTGTTTGCGAATTGTTAGCCTGGGTTTGCAGGGTTCCACGGATCTGAACATGTCACTTGCACTACTCATTTTCAGATCTGCGGAACGCAGCGAATCAGACTGGAAAACCAGGCTAGCAAATTGTATACATGCAAGACTTTTTCTTTAGGCTAACAACCCCACAGTGGGGTGCAGACTTAGTTTAGACTAGTCATTGGTTAGACATGGGTTAAGGTTAGGTTTAGGTGTGCTGCCCTGTGGGAGGTTACGGTTGGGGTGAGGGTTTGAGATAGGTTGTAGTTGTAGGACTAATGACTGGTCTAACCAATGACTAGTCTAGTCTAAACCAAGTAACTAAGTACTGCACCCCAACACAGTAACTTATTTCAATCCACAATGTCAATTGTCCACATCTCCGCCAGCAAATGAGTTAAAAACACACTCACTTGAGAATCCAGTTTGATGGGGTGAGTGGAGGGAGCGGGAGGGTTCAAATGAAGTGTTGCTGTAGATAATATTGCAGACCAATTTCCCCATCCTAACCTCACGTCTCCAGGATTTCCATAGATGAGTGTGCGAGGAAGCAGCTACCCGGGGGCGTGGAATGTACATCTCCTGACCGTCAAAAAGGCATCCTAGTTGACTAGATACAGATAAGCATGTAAAACATAGATTTTCCAGCCTTTCCAGTTATTCCAACATTGTATTGTCAACATACAGTACCGTTTTGTTGTCACAGGGGAGATCTCTATAGATCACAACATCACACATATGGGGCTCCATCTTGCGCCACCCCTTATGCCTAAACTTATTTGCCATTTTTTACTATTTTAAAACATTTAAAAATAGTTCAACTAGCCGATCTACATCGACACGTTGTTAGCTTGTAGATCGGCTATTTGTACTATTTTAAAATGTTTTAAAATAGTAAAAAATGGCAAATACGTTTAGAGGTAAGGGGTGGCGCAAGATATAGGGCATTGCGTGTTCCACACACACACACACACACACACACACACACACACACGACCATGGAGCGGAAGGGAGCGAGTGACATGGAGAGAGTCATTTTGATTTGATTTGCTGTGCTGTCTACGATGTAGTCCATGACAAGGCACAATTATGTCTGCTCTGCTAGTGCTGATACAACATATTTAGTCTGATGATCATTTAATGTGGACAATGTTTAACCTCAGGAAACCCCGACTCATGGCATCGTCATTTCCGTTCCATTTTCATTTTTAGCTCTCCCGAAACACTGGAGCAAAATGTCTACGAAATTACCCAGCCTTGTTATGAGGAACTGGCAGGCCTAAACGGTGTTTAGTTTTGTTCTTTCTCGCTTCAGGCTGGCACCAAATGAATGTAAAACAACCACTTGGAGAGATTTATCTGCAGCAGCGGTTTTCTAACTTGTTGTGCCCAAGGCACATCAAAGGGCAGGTCACATTCCCAAGGCTTTCATAGTGCTTTATAATAACAAACTATTGAATGAATGAATTAATGAATAAAGTGTAGTTGGTTGTATATATTGCAATAATGTTGAAAAATCCCAAGGCACACCTGGCCTTGTCTCAGGGCCCACCACCCACTGAGCAATAGTTGGCTATTTAGTTGGTTATAACTGGTCTAAAAAGTGTGTTTTTAACGGTCTAAACTTACACCGTTTAACCCATTTTAAGCGGGAACCCCTTTTGGTGTTAGCATTATGTTATGCTTTAGCTATTGAAAAATAGCAGATCTACAAGCTCCTAGCGCGCCACCGAGTGGCGCGCTACGAGCTTGTAGGTCTGCTATTTTTGAAAAATCGAAGAACGACTGACATGGAAACATAGCTTTTTCAGAAAACTGTCAGGATGTAGAAGACATTTTTAGAATCTGATCTCAGGTCAAAATGGGATAACAAACTAGCTAATCAACGTCTGAGCAAAGCCTAGACCGCTAAAAAAATTTTTTTAGACCATTAACTAATTTGCCTGCCTCGGTACAACAATCGGAAGCCACTGGTCTACGCAGAACGACAGAATTGTCAAGTTTATGTTCTAGACAGACTAGACTAATGATTAGCCGTTTATATTATAACTAGAGCGGTGCCCGTGGGGCCTCTACAGCGGTGCCCGTTGGGCACTGGCCTACTTGGAACGATGCAAGTTGGACATGCATGCCCCACCCAGATATTATGCGTTGGAGCCTCCACAGCGGTGCTTGTTGGGCACTGGCCTACAGCGGTGCTGTGTAATGCGTCGCGTGCGTCGAATTTGAAGTCGGTGGGGCGAACGGTGGTCCGTCCGACTCGCCACCGGGCACTGCAGCCCCTGCGGTGGTGTGGAACGCGTGTGTCGAATTTGAAGTCGGTGGGGCGAACGGTTCTCGAGTTACGTGGATTACACCCAGACAGACGTACAGACAGACAGAGACTTGGTGCATTTATGGATAGATATTTGAACATAAGACTCCCACCCACCACAGCTAAACATTACTGAACACAGAAACACAATCCCATTGTTTTGTGTGTGCGCTCCAGCTCACGTTACTAACGTGTCGGTACCAAAGTTCATTTTCGTTTGTATTGTTCATCAGGCATTTAACTTTAAACCGTTCCGTGAGTACTGGCGTTTTGGTGTTCTTCCAGTTTTGCTAAACACGAAGGCTATTGTTGCAGTAATGAATCCTGTCAGTATTAATCCAAACTAAATACTGTTTGACTCACGGCAGGGGCGAGTGTGGAACCTGTGTTGAACCTTCTCACAGTACAATACTCACTATTGCAATTGCAGGGGAGATTTCTCTTTTTGGATCGGCTGCACTAGCCGAGCCTTGTTTTATCCACCTCAGGACATGACATGCACATAGTTTCATACATGCAGATGTTTATTTTTGTCATCAAAGTTTTTTAATGATTTTACAATAAAGCATACAAAATACACATGACTTACACAAAAGAAAGAGACAAGAAAAACGAACACAAAAACAAAACAAAACAACTAGCAGTCAAAAAAGAAAAACCCCAATGGACAACACCCCTCCACATTCTGTTGTTGACAATAGTGATTATATCCGTAATGTATTACCAATTACAAATTGTTAATGCAACCATCCTTTAATATACAAATAAAAGTAGTCCCATATTTCATGGAACTTCCCTTTGACATTGTTCCTCCTGGCAATTGAGTATTCGAAGGATGCCGTTTCCGTCATAAGTTGGGTCCAGTCTGTGATCTCTGGCGTAACAGAGCTCTTCCAGTTTCTCAAAATCAACCTGGCTGCAGTAATAAGACCTGCAGTCACTAATGCATGTTGTGCCATGCAGATGTTTCTGTGCATTACCGTTCACATTTTGTGTACCCCATCTTTCACTATGAAAGATAGACATCCTTTGTGTGATCCACTCTTTAGAGAGACTGCCATCGTGCAAATTCCAGCTTTTCACCAGAGGAGAAAAACTTTTTTTTTTTTTTTTTTTAATGAGTTTATAGCACATGCAGACTCTTCACATACTAGAGCATGTCTGAAATAAGTGTCAGAGCTGAAATCGACATGTAAATATGAAATAAATGCCCAAACATGTAGCTAGGTGTAATGTTAGAGTCCACAGAAGTGAACCTTTCAAGCCTGTTTTCTCAACTCGCTGTTTTCTGCAAGACATTACTCTATAAGCCATATCTCCAAAACTGGTGGGTCAAACGGAACAACCAATATGTCAATTTGAAAAAATCAATGGCAGTCCCTCAGTCAAATTTAGTCAAATATGTTTAGCCTGACATTTCCTACGATAGAAAACATTTCACCGTAGAACTAGATTGGCTATTTTTTTTTTTTTTTTTTTTTTGCCGTATGATGAACTGGGGGTTAAGTGGCTCAAAGTTTTATTTAACTAGTCTATATTAATGCATTTTCACATTTGGCTCAAACATGTATATATCAGTTGACTGAGTTGAGGAGTCTGTTTAAATATCCAAAGTAAAGGACAAGGGACATAAGCTGCTGAGTTTCTTGTGTTCTGTCCTTTTGACAATGGTGTGACAATGTATGTTATTTTAAATGTGTTCATATCAATAAAGTGGTCTCAAATTACACACACGGAGCGACACGAATAAAAGAAAAAAAATCTCGGGAGTCGAACCCGCGACACGCCGTCCGGCTTGCTTGGCAGCCTACCTACTGTAGTACCATAACCAACCATTGCCTCCCCCCCCAAACATTTAACCCATTTTGGGTGGGAACCCCTTTTGGTGTTAGCATCATGTTATGCTTTAGCTATTGAAGAATAGCAGATCTACAAGCTCATAGCGCGCCACCGAGTGGCGCGCTACAAGCTTGTATGTCTGCTATTTTTGAAAAATCGAAGAACCACCGACATAGAAACATAGCTTTTTCAGAAAACTGTCAGGATGTAGAAGACATTTTTAGAATCGGTCCCAGGTCAAAATGGGTTAACATGATATGTGACAGTCCCTGTCTTTATAACCAACCTTTTTACCATGCATTGCCCCTTCCCCCCAAACGTTTAACATGATAATGTGACAGTCCCTGTCTTGTGTCCCTGCCAGGCGGTGGGCTTTCTGCTGTGGATTATCTGCTGGGCAGATGTTTTCTATTCTTTCTGGGAAAGAAGCCAACCCCACCGCACTCCCGCTCCAGTCTACCTGGTCAGCCCTACCGTGCTGGGCGTCACCATGGTGAGAGTTGACCTTTTTTGTCTTTCCTTCCTTGCAATGATATTGAATTTCTGTTTGACCTGTGAATGATCATGATATTGAATTGTGTTGTTATTGTTCATGTCATGGCTTATGATTTGATTGCATACAGAAGGGCCTAAATGGAAACAAGACGGCAAGGATTTTACTGTACTGTGTTTTACTGTACTCTGTTGCTGTTTATACGTTTCTGTCTAAAAAACGATTCAATCAGTCAATCAATCAATCCATTTTCACACACATACAGGGTGTCTACCTGATCAGCCCCACACCATGCTGGCAGTGGTGGGAAAAAAAGTATTCACTGAAAGTTTTGAAAGTAAAAAGTGTCAATACTGCAATAATAGAACTACTCTGTTACAACTAAAAGTCCGGACTTCAAAATGTACTTGTAAAAGTACAAATGTATTGGCATCAAAATGTACTTGTAAAAGTACAAATGTATTGGCATCAAAATGTACTTAAAGGGGCATTCCACTCATTTTCAACATTTTACTATGTCATTAATATACCTAGAGCTGTTGTGTGGAAATAATAAAAAAGTCCCCCCATTCTATGTTTCCTAGAACTGGAGGTCTGAAAGAAATCATTAACATGGTGAAACACATCTTGATGATGTCATCAAGATGTGTTTCACCATGTTAATGATACTTTTCATACTAGGAAACACATAATGGGGGGACTTTTTTATTATTTCCACACAAAAGCTCTAAGGTATGTTAATGACATGGTAAAATGTTGAAAATGAGTGGAATGCCCCTTTAAAGTTGCTAGAAAATAAAAGCACTCATTATGCAGACTGTGCCATTTCAAAATGAAATGAAAATAGCTGATCTACAAGCTCGCAATGCGTCGCCATGCGTCTCATTTGGATCGGCTATTCTCAAATGGCAAAGATGTACAAAGGGCTGACGTGGTTACTGTATGTCTTGTCATACTAATCACAATCTACAAAGTAACTGAAGTGTTCAAATAAACGTAGTGGAGTAAAAATACAATATTTGCCTCTGATATTATAGTGGAGTAGAAGTAAAAGTACTGGAAGTTGGAAATACTCAAGTGAAGTACAAATGCCTCAAAATTGTACCTAAGTGCAGTGCTTGAGTAGATGTACTTACCGGTAGTTACTTTACTCCACTGCATGCTTGGGAGTCACCATGGTGAGAGTTGACCATCGCACGCACGCACACACGCACGCACGCACACACGCACGCGCAGGGTGTTCCTGAGGAAGGCTTCTCTGTTTCAACAGAGCCAGGAGGTCACAATCGTCAAATAAACAAAAGGATCAGGGAGCCTGAGGGAGGACAGGGAAATGTCACTTGGTGGTCTGGCCTCTGGCCGTTATTATTATGTGAGGCCCGGCGGTCAGTCACTAGACTAGCGCCTCGTAACCGAAGCCGCTAAAGACACATCTCTTAAGCGTTTAACTTAACATATTACATGTTCACATGGATTCAGGTCGCCAACTCGCCACGACTAATTTCAGTCATTTGGATTGAATCTATTTCCATAGAACAGTGTGATGCATTTGCAATGCATCGTAGAGTCGAATGGAATTGTCACCTGCTGAATCATAATCTAATTGGATCGTGAGGGCAGTGCCAATGCACACCTCTAATATTGAGTGTTGGTGTAGATCGGCTATTTGTTTTGCGATATGATGAAGTGTCAAATTCTGACAATTAAAACCCATTTTGGGCGGGAAACCCTTTTGGTGTTAGCCTTATCTTATGCTTTAGCTATTGAAAAATAGCAGATCTACAAGCTCATAGCGCGCCACCAGCTTGTAGGTCTGCTATTTTTTTTAAATCGAAGAACGACTGACATAGAAACATAGCTTTTTTTTAGAAAACTGTCAGGATGTAGAAGACATTTTTAGAATCTGATCTCGGGTCAAAATGGGTTAATAATTGTGTCTGTGTGTGTCACTGTGTGTGTGTCACTGTGTGTGTGTGTGCGTGTGCGTCTGTGCGTGCGCGCGCCAGCTGGTGGCCACCCTGCTGACCCAGTACGAGAGGATGAAGGGGGTCCAGTCGTCGGGGCCCATGCTGGGCTTCTGGCTCCTGGCTCTGCTCTGTGCCAGCGTCACCTTCAGGTCCAAAATCCTCCAGGCTGTGGACCAGGTGAGAGGCCCAGACCCTGCTGCTTCTGTGACCTGGACTAATGGTTCATGTACAGTACAGCGCTGATTCTCACACGTTTTGCATGATGTGAAGGACCCCCACATTGACACTTAAAACCCATTTTGGGCGGGAACCCCTTTTGTTGTTAGCATTATGTTATGCTTTAGCTATTGAAAAATAGCAGATCTACAAGCTCTGATCTCAGGTCAAAATGGGTTAATAGCCTGCGGAGCCCCCATTTGAAAAGATATGCCAGGGACCTCCCCCATAAGGGGTGATTCCTACGGCTCTGGCAGTGATAATCAACCATTATGATTTCAAGAACCCCCTAATGGGTGTCTGTTTGACACCCATTAGGTCTTGGACACCCATCTCTGGGACCCCAATTCATATTGTAAAATCAATGTTAATTTAACCCATTTAGGCCTGACCTCAAAATAAAAAAAATAGTTTTCTGATATAAATATTTTCACGATTTTTCAAAAATAGCAGATCTACAAGCTCATAGCGCGCCACCGAGTGGCGCGCTATGAGCTTGTAGATCTGCTATTGCTAAATTATAACATAATGTTTAAAACACCAAAAGGGGTTCCCGCCCAAAATGGGTTAACTCAAAGTGGACAAATGGAACAAAATGGCCGGTCCATTTTGGTTAAATAAAAGCCTGCAGTGCCACTTGTCAACCAGTAGTGGCCGCCGTACCTGACCACAGGATTTACTCTTGTCAGAAGAGTGGATACTATAGGCCAACTATCACCTGCACCAGAAGTTTTGGTCAGAGTTTGTTGAGAGATTAATTTTAGAGGGGGTCCTACATATAAGTAAGAACTGCTGCGAGGCTACTATACACACACATGTACAGATAATGCTAGCTTGATCATCCTCACCAAAGCTGTGTACTACTTACAGAACAAATTTGTCAAAATGCAGTTTTGCGCACGCACGCACGCACGCACGCACGCACGCACGCACGCACGCACGCACGCACGCACGCACGCACGCACGCACGCACGCACACACACACACACACAGAGTTATGTATCGCAGCTTAAGTTCAATGTGATGGTCGTTGTGTGTTTTTTCCAGCCGTCGGATGTGTGCGTGTGGCGCTACACCACCTTCTACGTGTACTACGCACTGCTGCTCGTCCAGGTCGCGCTGTCGTGTCTGTCCGACCGGCCGCCGCTGTTCTGTCAAGCCGTCAAAGACCAGGTGAGACCCATTCATGGAATAAGCACGGTGGTTTTACAATTTACAATTTAGGCATTTAGCAGACGCTCTTAATCCAGAGCGACTTACATTAGCCCATTTTGGGCCTGACGTCAACATTTTAAAAATGTCTTCTAAATTCTGACAGTTTTCTGAAATAACTCATGTTTCTGTGTCAGTGGTGCTCAATATTTCATGTCAAGGACCCCAAAAATGTAATTGACCACTGACCCCCCCCATCTGAAAATATGTTGTTCCTGGGACCCCCCCCAGAAGCAAAGTTCTGAAAAAAATATATATTACAAATTTGCGCCACATTTTCACCATTTTTCAAAAATAGCAGACCTACAAGTTCATAGCACGCTATGAGCTTGTAGATCTGCTATTTTTCAATAGCTAAATTATAACATAATGATTAAAACACCAAAATGGGTTCCTGCCCAAAATGGGTTAAGCAATAACAAAAAACATGGCATGAAACATGCGTAAACTAAGAGCGTAACGTTGGAGAAACCATATATATATATAAACTATACATACTATCTATTATACAATTGAAAAGGTGTACCCAAAAAGCTGTACGCAACCCAGGAAAAAAAGTCACCAGCTACTACGTCACTGACACACTGCAACACACACTGCAACAACCCACTAAACACACTAACACGTCACAGACTTACCCTCCGCGTCGATCCACGGCTATCTCCTCATGTCGCGCCGCACGCCCACACTCAACACCACCCGCGTAAAAATTGTCATTGCACTGCCACTAAAGCCGGCTCCCGTCCAGACTCGCAAACAATATCAATATCAATAATAAACACAAACACGCCACAAGCACCGACACCCCCGCCTAATTTGTTGCCACGTCTATGAAAACAAGCACAGAAAAAATGCGAGAGAGAGAGAGCACACACGTCTTCACCCCAGAGAGAGAGAGAGAGAGAGAGAGCACACACGTCTTCACCCCAGCGAGGGAGGGAGACAGAGAGAAAGGGAGAGAGATAGAGAAAGAGAGAGCTTTCCAGTCCTTACATTTTTTCTCAAATTGACCAGCAGAAAAGTGAGCAAACTATAATCCACATTGTTAGACAAAGTAGTGTGCCCTGAAACTTTCTTGGAAATGTGCATGTTGCCTGCAGTGGCAGCCAGCCGCGATGTAAGATGAGCCTGTGCATTTCACGCTTTTCACCCTATATAACTTGAACGCATAGGCAATCAAGTCAAGACCATTAATTAATGACAGCTGTGTAGGGGTGACGATTGCGTGATGCTTCTATGTACAGGATTCTATAGGTCACCACTTTTGGTGTGACACACACACGGCTTCTGTTTACAATGCGTTGTCAACACGTGCTGAGTTGACAAAGACTGACAGATTTAGGAGAAGACTGATAGTTTATCCTTTAGTAATTAGGCTGTGGAAGTATTCACACTAGGCTACTTTTCGATTTATTGGGATTGGCAATTTGGGGAAAGGAGCAGGAGGAGGTGATCAAGCTCCACAAGACCACATTATTGGTAGGCTCAAGGCTGCATTTATTTTCCATTTTTTTCCTCTCGAGGGTGCATGGGATGATATGAGCCCCTCCAGCAGGCTAGGGAGCCCCGCTCAGGTTAGCGGAAAATGACCGCGGGGTGCGGGTTGCCAGGTTTTTTCACAAGTAAAATATTAAAAAAATAAAAATGCTAAGCGTCGAGCCCTGAAACAACAATAATATCAACGGTACAGAGAACAGTACAGTACACATGACTACAGTACAGTACAGAAAGAAAGCTCACATCAGAATATTAATCCATGTAATAATAATAAAAAATAAGAACACAACACTAATAACTATAATATCAACAGTACAGTTGATCAGAATATTAATCCATGTAATAATAATAATAATCATAATAAGAAAAAATAAGAACACAACACTAATAACAACAGTACAGAGAACAGTACAGTACAGTACACATGAGTACAGTACAGTACAAAGACTTACAGTACAGTACAGTACAGTACAGTATACTGTTCCTGCGCCTTGCCATGCTCGCTTTCATACACAAAACCAAACAAGGTCACTCAGCCAGCTTGGCAACTTTGCGCTTTCCAAGCAAATGCATAAATTAAAACATCATGGGTTGCCATTGCCTTCTTCCCATTTGCGTATCGCATGGCGCTAGGATGAGCGGGCCGAAGGCCCGCAAAATTCTAGTACTATACATATGTACTATAAAGTGCTATGACTACATAAAATGCAATTCTAGTGCTGTCTACGTAACATGCTATACCCTCAGCCCTTTTCATGTCAAGGCCCATTATTTATTCTGCATTTGAGCCACGGGCCTCCATTTGATGAGATTTTTCCCTCGCAGACCCAAAACTAAAGAATATTTACACGTCTCCGTGCTGTATTGATGTTGATACCATTAGGAGAGATAAACAGGCAGAAAAATAACAATTCTTCTACATTCTCTAATTGTGTAGACTTCTTGTGTAAATTAACTTAGGCAATGCAGATGTTTGAACCCCTTTTGGTGTTTTAACTAAGCATTATGTTATACTTTAGCTATTGAACAATATCAGATCTACAAGCTCATAGCGCGCCACCGAGTGGCGCGCTACGAGCTTGTAGGTCTGCTATTTTTGAAAAATTGTGAAAATGCGGCACAAATCTTTGAATATATATTCTTTCAGAGCGAACTTTTTTTTTATGTCGACGTCAGGCCTAAATGGGTTAACGATAATGTAACTCCTGAGAGTGTAAAATGAAACCAAATGGACTTGTGCGAGTGAGATTGTAAAATGAAACCAAATGGACTTGTGCGAGTGAGATTGTAAAATGAAACCAAATGGACCCTTACAAGTCCATTTGGTTTCATTTTACAATCTCACTCGCACAACAGAGCTGCACGCCACCGCCGCCATTGCAATGCTTTGGGCCTCAATTTCCCAGAACCCCTTGCGACGTCATCAAAACGCGTCACCTATCCCACTCTGTCCGATGGAAACCCCGTAAGTGTTAGAACGTATTAAAAAAACGTGAATTCAACAATGAAAACATAACTCGTGTAACTCGTTATTGGGAGGGAAGCTTTTCTACAGTCAATTAACTTGTGTAACTCGTGTTAGGGAGGGAAAGTGTTGACCCATTCTGAACGGGAACCCCTTTTGATGTTTTAACTAAGCATTATGTTATACTTTAGCTATTGAAAAATAGCAGACCTACAAGCTCATAGCGCGCCACCGAGTGGCGCGCTACGAGCTTGTAGGTCTGCTATTTTTGTAAAATCGTGAAAATGCGGCACAAATCTTTGAATATATATTCTTTCAGAAGACTTTTTTCTATTTCGACTCGTGTTGGCCTCCTTTTGTCTGCTCTTTGGCGTTTCATGTAATTGACTTCCACAATTTCCAGCGAGCTCTGCCTCACTTTTGTCCTTCATTTTTGCCCTTTTTCCCCCATTGTGTTACCCTAGTGTTTTCATCCACTTCCTCCTTACGCAATCAAACAACTCTGTTTCTTATTCTGTATACTGCTTTTGTCAGGCAGAGGCCTCTCATCTTTATATGTCATCTTTTGATGTTGTTTATGTCCCCCCCCCCCATAAATGTATGTCCTACTTCGTCCTACAACTGTGTTTCGCACAAGTAGCGACGAATAGAATCTACAAGCTTACAATATATCTACAATCTGCTATTTTAGCTGTTTAAAACTAATTATGTAGTATATTCAAGTAGACGTGAAAGTGGCTAAGTGTGTCCGCAAACCGCTGAAAAGTACAAGAGCTTGTCACTAAATTATAACTACATTGGAATTGTTGAAATTCTTTTTTTGTTTTACATTTCCTGAAAAGTAACCGCTTTGGACATTGTGGGGTGGTTTCCACCGCACAGCGACAATACGACAGTTTAACCCATTCAGGACGGGAGCATTATGTTATACTTTAGCTATTGAAAAATAGCACATCTACAAGCTCTGGAACAACATATTTTCAGATGGGGATCAGATGGGCCAATTACATATAATCTTTGGGGTCCTTGACATGAAAAACTTTGAGAACCACTGATAGGCCTATAGAAAAAAAAAATTCAGAAAACTGTCAGGATTTTGAAGACGTTTCGTATAATCTGGTCTCGGTCTTAACCCATTTTGGGCGGGAACCCCTTTTGGTGTTTTAAGCATTATGCTATACTTTAGCTATTGAAAAATAGCAGATCTACAAGCTCATAGCGCGGCACCGAGTGCCGCGCTATGAACTTGTAGGTCTGCTATTTTTGAAAAATCGTGAACATGTGCCTCAAATCTTTGAATATATATTCTTTCAGAGTTTCAGTTTTTAACTCATCTTTGCTTCTGGAGGGTCCCTGGAACAACATATTTTCAGATGGGGGTCGGCGGCATATTACATATTAATTTTGGGGTCCTTAACATGAACTATTGATGACCACTGATATCGAAACATGAGGCCTTCGGCCTCGTCGGTTCATTCCCTCCGTCTGTGATTGAGAGTGCTGCTTTTCCCCTCCCCCTCTAAAGTGCGGATCGGCGCAGCAGACTATGACTGCATCCTTTGAGTGAGGTCGGCAGTTTTTCTTGGATCGTGGACCAGCGTTTATTTAAGCACATCCACACAGCTGACGGATAACTGTGTGCGTGCGTGCGTGTGTGTGTGTGTGTATGCGTGCCTGCGGGCAGCCGCCGCCTGTTGTTTCATGTGCCTGTCGGATAGGTTTTGCTAACAGTAGGATTCCTCACATAACTTCTCCCCTCTCACAGTCAGCGGTATTATCAACGTCAGCGCCGGACAAAAAGAATAGCCCCGGACCGGTGCAACAGGGCCATTATCATCGCCAAACCCATTTATTTAAATAGCCTGATGAATAGATAATGGCACGGATGAATTGGAATAATGGCCGCAAAGCGGCTCAAGGTTTTCTGCATTTTTGTTGCATCTTGTGTACGAGTGCAGAAGAGTTGTTTTTGTTCTGTATCCCTCACACATTGTAGCAGCAAAAATAAAATAATAATAAAGATAATTATAATTATTATATTAACACAAATGATCGTAAGCTGTACTAACCAGTCCAGTGTATGATCAAAGCCATAGTGAAAGAGAGTCACATTTCTCATACCTTGGAAAGTTTCCTTTACTTGGCAACTGAGGTCATGTTTATATACGCCTCAGCATTGTGGGTTGCGTGTATTTGGCCACACTGCGGTCACACACCAGTCAGCCTCTGTGTGAGAAGAATACCTCAAAGCAAACCCACAATACATGCCTTATGTTGTCAGGGTGAAAGGATAAACATTGTCACAGACACCCATGGTTAGGGCTGTCACCGTCATGACAATTTACTTGACACTTTATTTTCATACAAATAATTGCGCTATAAGCAATAATAATGTCAACATTTTAAATACTTTTAAAAAAAAATTTTTTTATTCAGACAGCCAGAAATGGGTAAAATGCTCCCAAACACTATTTAGTCTGTGACATTTAAAGATTTTCCTAGAAGCTTTGTCATTGGTCGATTTGCCTGTCTACTTCCTGATTGGTTAGTCTTTTTTTTTTTTTTGACCAATGACAAAGCTTCTAGGAACATCTTTGAATAGAGATTGCGGCCCCTAGATGTGTCACAGAGACTATTTGTTTTGTAATGCTGGCTGTCTGAATACCAAAAAAAAAAGTTCATTCAAATTTTGACATAGTATTGCTTATAGCAGCTAAAATTGTGTGGCTCTTGATACACAATATGATATGACAAGAACGTGTGTAAGTAATGTATTATGACGGCCAATAGTTCATATTTTATACTCAAAATGTGTTCGGTGATGATGTGATCATTGTGACAGGCCTACACCTGGTTCCAACTCTTCTACTAATGTGTAATTGGCCGGTAAAGCCTGCGTTCAATTTGGGAAAATAGCAGATCTACAAGCTTGTAGCTCTGCTATTTTTGAAAAATCCTAAAAATGTGGCGCAAATCTTTGAATATATATTCTTTCAAAGTGAATGTTTTTAACTCTGGTCTAAATGGGTTGAAGACTTTGAATCATAATGAAGGCAAAAGCATTATGGCACATGTTATGAATCATGATGTCAATGATAGCTCAAGTATTAGTCAAAAGCATTATGGCACATTATTATGAATCATGATGTCAATGATAGCTCAAGTATTAGTCAAAAGCATTATGACACATGTTATGAATCATGATGTCAATGATAGCTCAAGTATTAGTCAATCATTATGACACATGTTATGAATCATGATGTCAATGATAGCTGAAGTATTAGTCAAAAGCATTATGGCACATGTTATGTGAGCATTGAGGAAATGGCTTCATGGTGGCTTTTCTTCGGTGTGGCGTGCTAAATGTGAGGCAGCGGCTTTCACGTGATACATGTTTACTGGGGTGTGTGTGTGTGTGTCCTTTCTGTGTGTGTCCTGTGTGTGTCCTCTGTCCTTTCTGTGTGTGTCCTGTGTCCTTTCTGTGTGTGTCCTGTGTCCTTTCTGTGTGTGTCCTAGCTGTGTTCTTTTGGTTTCATAGACTTGAACAGGAATTCAAGTCTATGAACCGTCATACATAGACTGCAGGGGCATGAACCTGCTCAGGCTGATTTTTGTAGTTTGTTTTCCAGTTTATGTAAAAAAAAAAAACTATAGTAAGCAACACAGCTGCACCAAACACATTTATAATTAGTCAGTGTGTTAGTGTTTGATGTTCATAGTGAGGCCACTCCAGCGCCAGAAGGGCATGCCAATGTGCAAGCGATGGACAGTATTGACACACCTACAAAATGAACCCATTATTATTTTTGATTGGCTGCAGCTGTGTCGCTTACAAACATCACGTGTACATGTAGTACACAAGTTCTCTTGATAGAAGAAATAAAAGTGTAGTACACAGTGTTGCACCCTGCCCTTAAAAATTGTGATTTGTCAAGGGCAGAGTTGGCTTTTTCCATTACTGAACTACTTTCTGAAACATCTATGGAATAATGAAATCTACGGCTAGTGTCGCCTCCCTCTTACTAGCGTGATTTCTTTCTACGTACGCTTTAAGACAGACCCGCCCTTGGTGACGCCCCGCGCGGCCCGCCTGCCTCTGATTGGCCGCGAACCCTCTTATTGGCTAGCTATGCTGCTGCTGTCAGAAGAAGAGTAGAGGAAGTAGGGAGAAGCTTAGCGATAATAATATTAAAACGTTAGCGATTTAGCGATAATAATATTAAAACGCCAACATTTATCTGTCGCCGTCCCCGATAAAAGGTAAGGCTTGTAACTGTAATTGTCTCGTGAACACTTAGTAGTTTGCACAGAACGAAAAGCGATTTAGCAATAATATTAAAACGCCAACATGTATCTGTCGCCGCATGACATAATCATAATCATGACATGATTCATGACGGTGAACTATGGCTTACGTTAGTAAATACGGACACACTTTATTTATTAGAACACCCAGATCGAATCACAATTAATTCAATCAAAGCAAACCGCATAAACAATATTCGTTTGCCTTTAATTCTGGAGCGTCATCTGTGCCTTTTAGAATACTACGCCTAGTATCGCCTGTCATCATCTGTCACAGGGCGCCGCCATCTCTGACTGTTTCTGACATTGACAACAACGAGCTCTGGCCAATCGGACGCGCGGGGCGTCACCATGTCTTAAAGCGTACGTAGAAAGAAATCACGCCTCTTACTAGATCACTCTGAACCGACGGGGGCCATGCATGCAATCCAGCCCACTAACTAACTGTGTGTTATTTGTTTTTGATGTTCCAGAATCCATGTCCTGAGTTCGGTGCTTCGTTCCTGTCCAAGATCACCTTCTGGTGGATCACCAGGTGAATAAGAACACCTTTTACCAGATCAGCAGTATTAGCCCATTCTGGGCGGGAACCCCTTTTGGTGTTAGCATTATGTTATGCTTTAGCTATTGAAAAATAGCAGATCTACAAGCTCATAGCGCGCCACCGAGTGGCGTGCTACGAGCTTGTAGGTCTGCTATTTTTGAAAAATCGAAGAACGACTGACATAGAAACATAGCTTTTTCAGAAAACTGCCAGGATGTAGAAGACGTTTTTTAGAATCTGATCTCAGGTCAAAATGGGTTAAGCCGTAGACCAACATGAACCCTATAGCGGTGGTCCCCAAACCTTTTCATGTCAAGGATCTTCTCTCTTGCTGGTCCCTGGCATATCTTTTCAAATGGGGGTCCGCGGGCTAATAAGTGTCAATTTGGGGGTCCTTATTTATATTGTTAAATCAATGTTAATTTTAACTCGAGAGTGTACCCGTTAGGGTCCATTTTGGTTCCATTTGTACACTCTCTGAGTTACAGACCTGTAATAGGATCCATGTTCCAAACTATCATTTAGCTGGGGACCCCCTGGAACTCCCTCAAGGACCCCTAGGGGTCCCCGGACCCCACTTTGGTAACCACTGCCCTATAGCATCCTTATTCAGTTAAAATAGCAGATCTACAAGCTCACAATGTTAAGTTATGGCTAGCCTGCCCCCAGCCTGTGTGAGTTCTGGTCCGGAAGGGCGGATGCCGGCGAAAACAGCCGGTGGATTCTATTGGTTCACCGGTCTGAGCCCCCGCCCCCCCCTCCTCCCCTCCCCTCCCACGGAGAACGCTCACTGACGTCAACACATTTGGAGCGACGCCCCCTCTGCACTGTTATTGGTTAGCCAAATACAAGTTCACTCCCACTTCCTATGACAGAATTTCCAATGGGTTTCCCCCAGGCTTTTCCTTTTGAGCCTGAATGCGATCGAACATAAAAGCCTGGGTGCCGAGGCCAAGTTCCGGCTAATTCAGGGGTTCTCAACCCGTGGGTCGCGACCCCTCGGGGGGTCGCCAAATTATTTTAGGGGGTCCCCAAATTATTTTCAAAAAAAAGAAGAAAAAAAAATACATTTTTATTTTCACGATTTTTCAAAAATAGCAGACCTACAAGTTCATAGCGCGCCACCGAGTGGCGCGCTATGAACTTGTAGGTCTGCTATTTTTCAATAGCTAAATTATAACGATGCTTAAAACATCAAAAGGGGTTCCCGCCCAAAATGGTATAAGGTTATTGTAGCAGTCAATTTATATTGGGGGACGGGAGGGGCGGGGCGGGGGTCCCGAGACATTGCCAAAGCATTTTCGGGGGTCCCCGGCCAAAAACGTTGAGAACCCCTGGGCTAATTCATAGTTCAGTAAACAACTGTATCACTTGACATAAAGTATCTTTTTCTAAATGTGTTGTTTTGTTGGTGACAAATTGAATTACTGGATGTGTATGTCTGCTCACATTGTACTTGTTATTTCGTCATCTTCATCACTTCCTCTTAACCCCTCCCCCTTGCATTCTCCCCTTTCTCTCTATCTATTCTCTCTCTCTCTCTCTCCCTGCTTCTCCTCCTCTTCCCGTGGTAGATTATTATTCTGATAATAATTGTTTATTGGTCTTCTTGGTTTATCTGTGATCCCAGATTACTGACGCACTACACTGTCTCTCTGCATAACGATGAGTGTGTTTACCTTGCTCACCGTAAGTCGCTCTGGCGAAGAGCGTCTGCCAAATGCCTAAGTTGTTAATTATATATTTTGTGTGTGTGCGTGCGTGTGTGTGTGTGTGTGTGTGTGTGTGTGTGTGTGCGTGCGTGTCAGAATGATGATGACGGGCTACAAGCGCCCCCTGGAGGAGAAGGACCTGTGGTCCCTGAATCCAGACGACTGCTCCCAGAAGGTGGTCCCTACGCTGGTGCGGCGCTGGAACCACGAGTGCCAGAAGGTCAAAAGGTCAGGAGCCAGGCGCCGCTGGCAGAGTCTCTGACGGAGAGTGTCAGAGTGTCTGGGAGGGCAGGGTTGCAATATGCAGGGGTAGACGTCAAGTTATTACTGCTCCATGGCTTACTTGTGTAGCGGCCTTAGAAAACATTGGGACAGTCTCTGATTTTAGCTCTGAAAATAGCAGATCTACACTCTGTGAACTTGTCAACCTGGTCCTACCCCAAACACGGTGAAATAGCACGGTTTGGCATTTCCGTACTTACACGCCTAGAAAACCCCAAAATCCGTACATATTTCACTGAAATCCTCCCCATAGACTGTGACGGAGAGGCGCCGTCTCTACCCAACTTGAGCCACGAGAGAGAGACGCCACTGAGCGAGTTGCCGTGTCGAACGTTGTGAAGTTCGATAGAGCCGACTCAGTCCCGTCCGAGTTGTAACCCTAACCCAATAGCACAGAATCGTAAATAACGTCAAACCCAAACTCACCCAAACACTGTGAAATACCACAAACAATACTAGTGAAAGCCACGCGTGTCGCGGTCAAAACAGCAGTCGTGCAATATTGTATGTATTGATTTGGGGTTTTCTACGCGTGTAAGTACGGAATTGCCAATCCGTGCTATTTCACCGTGTTTGGGTGAGATCGGGCTGAGCTTGTAGATTGGCTATTTTCCGCATGCAACCAAGTGTACAATCAGCCATTCAAGGCCCGCCAAAGTACACCTTTGTCGACAGAAGCAACCGTACATCGAGTCGACCTAAAACCTTCTGTTTAATGTCCACGCCAGGCCAGACGAGAAGCTGCTGTACTCTCCCAAGAGGACGTCATCGCGCGGCGAGAAGAGGGAGAAGGAGGAGCGGCCTGTGGAGGAGTCTGAGATCCTCATCGTGAAGAAACCTCACAAGACCAAAGAGCCCTCTCTGTTCTGGGCCCTGTGCTTGACCTTTGGCCCCTACTTCCTCATGTCCTCCCTCTACAAGATCATCCAGGACATCCTCATGTTCGTCGGGCCCGAGATCCTCAGGTCAGTGTCCTTATTAGAGACCAGCGGGTGGCGGATTTAGCCGCGGTTGCCGCGGGTAACCGCAGTTTAGGGTGGGTCCATAAAACATTTATTCAGCTCTTTTGAATGCATTAATTGCATACACTATTCGGTGATATATTTTCTGCCTATTCTGGCCGAAACCGAATAGGCCGAAAATGCATTTTTAGCCATTTTCCACCGGATGTTTTCTGCGGCCGAATATTCAGTGCATCACTACTCCCACTTCCTATGACAGATTTTCCAATGGGTTTCCCCAGGCTTTTCTTTTTGAGCCTGAATGCGATCGAAAATAAAAGCCTGGGTGCCTCCCTGCTTGGCACTCAGCATCAAGGGTTGGATTGGGGATAAGTCCCTGTCGACATACTAGAGGGGTGTACTTGTACATCAAGCTGCTTCACTCTACAGAAACAGGAGATGGGCTCCTGCCCTACGAGCCTCATGGCTCGGCAAGGCTTACTTACTTTACTTTCAACGAATAGCAGCGATAAATTACAGTCACTTTGAGGACAATTGGCAGCATTTTCCCCCAAAACTGCTTCTCCAGAGTGTCTTTCAGAGTGCAGGGTCATGGTCAATGCTGTGGACATTTTATCCAGCAGCACAGGTAAAGTGGTCAGGGAAATGAGACAATCGCAGCCTGTGTACGGAGCCATGAAGCTCCATGATTTGTAACAATACGGATGGCAACACACACAGACACCATGTTGCTATGATTGACTGACTGCCAGGATGGGGGAGTGTTTTCAAAAAGTCGTCTACAAAAACAAACAAAACAAACAAAACTACAGAGCGAGAGGGAACCTTTGTTGCCATGGTGACCAGATAGTGATATCTATATGGATTGACCTCAAACAGGCCTAACTAGATTACTAGAACCCTGCTCCCAAACGCCTGCAATTCACTGGTATATTTAATTTTGACATCTTGTGAGAGAAAGTGTGCCGATTTTGAATGCTGGTGTATTTGGCGCCCTCAGTATCATGCCACCTTGTCAGAAAGCTCGCCTTGTTATTCAGCCACGTGACTTAGCTCTGGTCCATAGTTCTAATGCCGTTGCATTTAGAGCTATGTTACCGATGACTTCTGGGGCTCGCATGAATGCAGACCAGCCTCTCGTCTTTAGCGTAAATAAAAATAACGTACATATGCGGGTTGTGTCATTAGAAAGCCTTCTTTCCTTAGTGGAAGCACTCTGAGCCCCCAAACCACACGTATGAATAATGAATTTAATGAATTGCATTTTTATAGCGCTTTTCCAAGTGCTCAAAGCGCTTTACAATGGTTCATTCATACCATTCATACATTGGGAGGTGAAGCGGCGAACAGTCGACGCCAGCGTCCTCACTTCCCACATTCACACACCAATGGTGGCGAGCTTACACCGACCGACTCATTGGAGGCAATGTAGGGTTCATTGTCTTGCCCAAGGACACTTCGACATGTGGACAGGAGGAGCCGGGATTCGAACCGCCGATCCAGGGATCATTGGACGACCTGCTCTACCTCCTGAGCCACAGCCGCCCATGAAAGGTACTTTTTGGCCAAAAAGGGATTTGTTTTCCACCGAAAAAAAATAATTTTAGTTACTCCACTGCGCCCTCTACCGATATTGCCCAGAGAATTTTTTCCTCCAGTGAAAAAAAATCCCTTTCTGGCCAAAAAGTACCTTTTTTTTTTTTATATACGTGTGGTGGGGGGGAAGCTCAGAGTGCTTCCACTAAGGAAAGTAGGCTTTCTAATGACACAACCCGCCTTTGTATTGGTGAGTAGGTGAAACGTTCTTTTTGTTTTCGTAACGGAGGAGAAGTTGGTCCGCGTTCCATGCGAGCCAGGAAATGGAACGGTCGCATAGCCTCAATGCAACGGCAGTAAAAGTGCAGGAGGCGTATGGACCAGAGCTACACGTGACCGTGAATGCACAGCGGACACTTTACAGACACCACATGATGACAGTGCCGCAGTGCGTCATGACGGACTGCTTACCTTGCATAAAGATGGAGCTCTTTAACCCATTCTGGGCGGGAACCCCTTTTGGTGTTAGCATTATGTTATGCTTTAGCTATTGAAAAATAGCAGATCTACAAGCTTGTAGCGCGCCACCGAGTGGCGCGCTACGAGCTTGTAGGTCTGCTATTTTTGAAAAAATCTAAGAACGACTGACATAGAAACATAGCTTTTTCAGAAAACTGTCAGGATGTAGAAGACATTTTTAGAATCAAATCAGGTCAAAATGGGTTAAAACAAAGCCTTGTTCTAAGAACCAAACGTTAACATTAAACATGTTAAACAACATTAAAACAATGTTGGCATAAGAGCGTACACCAACAATTAAGATGTGAGAATGAGCTAGCAAGGCAAAGCTTGGGAAATGCTGAGGGTGATGACGACCCCAAACGGGTTTGAAAGTGAAATATCCCCCTCTAACCATGAAGGAGGCCCATGTCGGAATGACTACTGCACTGCCTTTGCTGGCAATTTGTTTATTTTTGTATTATTTTACCCAGCAATGTATCAGTATTGCAGTGGAAACGCACATCAAGAGACCAGTGGGGTGAGGGATCATAGAGTAAATCTCAGGCTGGGAGACAGTTTGGGTAGGCGAAAAAAAAGTACAACGACATGCACATCCAACCCAAACTTGGGCAGGTGCCGAGCGGTGGGTAGTATTTATTTGCACAGATAGGTGACTGTGACTCGGTCCTCAGTCTGAGGAAGAGCATTGTGCTCGAAACGTCACAGACAGTTGGGTAGGGCCCCAGGAGAGATTCAGGCCAAACCAGTGTTGGATAAACCCATTTTGGACTGAGGTCGATTAAAAAAAAGGCTTCTAAATCCTAACATTTTTCTGAAAAACCTATGTTTCTATGTCAGTGGTGCTCAACCTTTTTCATGTCAAGGACCCCCAGAATTATCTCCATTTGGCCACGGACCCCCATCTCAAAATATGTAGTTCCAGAAGCAAATATTTTTGTTAAAAATGTTCGCTCTGAAATATATATTCAATGATTTGCGCCACATTTTAACGATTTTTCAAAAATAGCAGACCTACAAGCTCATAGCGCGCCACCGAGTGGCACGCTATGTAGATCTATGTAGATCTGCTATTTTTCAATAGCTAAAGTATAACATAATGCTTAAAACACAAACAGGTCCCTGCCCAGAATGGGTTAAAACTATTACAAATACGATGCTTGTCAACTAACCTCTTTCACTGAGGAAAACATAGCTATCATGACAAACTATACTAACTACCGTATACTATACTTGATCATTTCGTCAATGAATATAAACTAGAAAAAAGTGTTAGGGACAGACTAGTGGAGAAGAGATCCAGTATAACTAATTCACGACCTGCCAAAATACATTTGAGTCGACTAAATCAACTGTAGATTTTAGTCGCACAATGTTTACTCAACTGAAACTAGGGGAAAAAAATTAGCCCTTCACTAAATCCCACCCCAGAAAGCGATTGTCCAATGCCAATCCAAATAGTTTAGCAACGGTTGCTATGCAGGTCAAGCTTTCTTCGCCGCTAACGTGCCTATTGGACAAGGATGGGTTGGGGAGGGACTTAGTGAAGGGCTAATTGTATTCAAAAAGGCTGACTGTGAAAATGACCACTGGACCACACTCGACGGAAGACGGGCTGTGACTGTGAACCACCCTCAACGGAAGACGGACTGTGACTGTGAACCACCCTCAACGGAAGACGGGCTGTGACTGTGAACCACCCTCAACGGAAGACGGGCTGTGACTGTGAACCACCCTCAACAGAAGACGGACTGTGACTGTGAACCACCCTCAACGGAAGACGGGCTGTGACTGTGAACCACCCTCAACGGAAGACGGGCTGTGACTGTGAACCACCCTCAACGGAAGACGGGCTGTGACTGTGAACCACCCTCAACAGAAGACGGGCTGTGACTGTGAACCACCCTCAACAGAAGACGGGCTGTGACTGAACCACCCTCAACAGAAGACGGGCTGTGACTGTGAACCACCCTCAACAGAAGACGAGCTGTGACTGTGAACCACCCTCAACAGAAGACGGGCTGAGACTGTGAACCACCCTCAACAGAAGACGAGCTGTGACTGTGAACCACCCTCAACAGAAGACGGGCTGTGACTGTGAACCACCCTCAACAGAAGACGAGCTGTGACTGTGAACCACCCTCAACAGAAGACGGGCTGTGACTGTGAACCACCCTCAACAGAAGACGGGCTGTGACTGTGAACCACCCTCGACAGAAGACGAGCTGTGACTGTGAACCACCCTCAACAGAAGACGGACTGTGACTGTGAACCACCCTCAACGGAAGACGGGCTGTGACTGTGAACCACCCTCAACGGAAGACGGACTGTGACTGTGAACCACCCTCAACAGAAGATGAGCTGTGACTGTGAACCACCCTCAACAGAAGACGGGCTGTGACTGTGAACCACCCTCAACAGAAGACGGGCTGTGACTGTGAACCACCCTCAACAGAAGACGGGCTGTGACTGTGAACCACCCTCGACAGAAGACGAGCTGTGACTGTGAACCACCCTCAACAGAAGATGGGCTGTGACTGGGACCCACCCTCAACAGAAGACGGGCTGTGACTGTGAACCACCCTCAACAGAAGACGGGCTGTGACTGTGAACCACCCTCAACAGAAGACTGGCTCTGACTGTGAACCACCCTCAACAGAAGACGGGCTGAGACTGTGAACCACCCTCAACAGAAGACGAGCTGTGACTGTGAACCACCCTCAACAGAAGACGGGCTGTGACTGTGAACCACCCTCAACAGAAGACGAGCTGTGACTGTGAACCACCCTCAACAGAAGACGAGCTGTGACTGTGAACCACCCTCAACGGAAGACGAGCTGTGACTGTGAACCACCCTCAACGGAAGATGGGCTGTGACTGGGAACCACCCTCAACAGAAGACGGGCTGTGACTGTGAACCACCCTCAACAGAAGATGGGCTGTGACTGGGAACCACCCTCAACAGAAGACGGGCTGTGACTGTGAACCACCCTCAACAGAAGATGAGCTGTGACTGTGAACCACCCTCAACAGAAGACGGGCTGTGACTGTGAACCACCCTCAACAGAAGATGAGCTGTGACTGTGAACCACCCTCAACAGAAGACGGGCTGTGACTGTGAACCACCCTCAACAGAAGACGGGCTGTGACTGTGAACCACCCTCAACGGAAGACGGGCTGTGACTGTGAACCACCCTCAACAGAAGACGGGCTGTGACTGTGAACCACCCTCAACAGAAGATGGGCTGTGACTGTGAACCACCCTCAACAGAAGACGGGCTGTGACTGTGAACCACCCTCAACAGAAGATGGGCTGTGACTGTGAACCACCCTCAACAGAAGACGGGCTGTGACTGTGAACCACACTCAACAGAAGATGGGCTGTGTGTGACTGTGCAGTATTGAGTGCAGGGAGGCTGTTATTTCAGGATGTGGGAGCATAATGACAGACAGACATGTGTTTCCCGTTCCCCCACTAGTCGTTTCTGTTTTCTTTACTCTCATTTCCTCCCACTGAGAAGTTCACCAAGTTCGGTTCCACATCCTGAAAGGTATCGTTACAAAAAGGGGGTCCCCGTCCTAAATGGGTTTAAGATGGACCACCTAAACCTCCTCGCCAAATATAGCAGATCGACAAGCTCACAACGTGTCATGTTGTGATGCGTTGCGAGCTTGTAGATCTGCTATTTTTGGTTGAATGTTGAACTGCTATTCCTCCTTTTCTCCCTCTACACCACAACCTTTAGCTGAAACTAACCAATCTACGAGCATCGTGACATGTTTGTGAGCTTGTAGATCACCTGCTAGTTTTTTTTTAGGGAAAATGTTCGCCAATTTGATCTGTTAACCCATTCTGGGCGGGAACCCCTTTTGGTGTTTTAAACATTATGTTATACTGTAGCTATTGAAAAATAGCAAATCTACAAGCTCATAGTGCCGTGCTACGAGCTTGTAGGTCTGCTATTTTTGAAAAATCGTGAAAATGTAGTGCAAATCTTTTTAACTCAAATCTTTGCTTCTTGGAGGTCCCTGGAACAACATATTTTCAGATGGGGGTCGGCACTCGGCAGCCAATTACACATAATCTTGGGGGATCCTTGACATGAAAATGTAAAAAAAAAACATGGGTTTTTCAGAAAACTGTCAGGATTTAGAAGGCATTCGTAGAATCGTCCTCAGGTCAAAGTGGGTCAAGACATTCCCAGAATCAGGATGCTAGGGGGTTGATGTGGCTTTGCGAGGTTATGCTTTCTCTCATCGCCTCAGTCCCTCTCAGTCCCATCCCCCCCCCCCCCCCCCACACACACACACACACACACACACACACAAATAAGAAAACCACATAACGGCTCTCATTACAATGCTATAAAAAGAACACGGGCACAGAGGGAGCACATGACAATAAAAACTATTGAGCTGCACATGCACGGGTCATAAATACTTCATCACAAAGGTCAATATACATACCACCAGAGAGAGCGTTACATGTGAAAAACCGTCGGAGAAGGAGCCAGTGATAGACCACTTTCCTTTGTGGTGTATTTTGTCACTGCATATTGTGAAGGTATCTGCATCTAACCCATCCTAACCCATTTGGCCTGACGTCGAAAAAAAAAAAAAAAACTTCTGAAAGAATATATATATATTCAAAGATGTGTGCCGCATTTTCACGATTTTTCAAAAATAGCAGACCTACAAGCTCGTAGCGCGCCACTCGGTGGCGCGCTACGAGCTTGTAGATCTGCTATTTTTCAATAGCTAAAGTATAACATAATGCTTAGTTAAAACACCAAAAGGCGTTCCCGCCCAGAATGGGCTAAGTAACAAGCATCGGTGAGGCGATACTGTACATTAGTGACCTGACCTGGAATTGAACCCAGGACAACCACCCTCAGGCTCCCCCAGGCGGGCGCTCTGACCACTCGGCTATGTTGGCCGTCCGTGATTTGATATCGGGGCAGGAAGGGAAGAGCATACAGAGACACGTTGTTGACTGGAGGCATTCAGATAGTCTTGCCTTTCGACCAATCGACACGACGTGTAAACCACAAATAATCCCCTTACATGTCTAATGAAGTGAGAGATCTAAGTACTCCTTCTAAAAAGCCTGGCGGTGCACATGCAGGGACTCAAGTAGCAAGTTGGACGAGGTTTAAATAACTTTCACATTCCTCTGCCTGCGTGCGTGCGTGCGTGCGTGCGTGCGTGCGTGCGTGCGTGCGTGCGTGCGTGCGTGCGTGCGTGCGTGCGTGCGTGCGGCACGCGTGCATGTGGTCACTTGGCTCCTGTGAACCTGAACACAGTTCAACATTCCTGTGCACCTACAGTACTAATGTAACTGTCAAAGTTGGATTGACTAGATCAGGGGTTCCCAAACTTTTTTGGACCAGGTACCCCTTTTGGGGTAGACATGTTTCCAGGTACCCCCTCATCTGAAGCGGCCGCAGAAACCTTTCAAGTGTCCTGAGTCTTTTTGTTGTTTCTGCAGCATGCGTCCTGCTGTTACTGTTTGGGGTCACGACAGGTTGACTGATGTTGTAGTTTTAGTAATCATGTCAGCTATTGGCCCAAAGCAAACATGGGAGAAACACAATGAACAACACAAAAAATACGTTTATTGCGCAACTTGGCAGAAATGACCACGTAGATAAACATAATTTTAATTAAAAAAGTTTAAAAGAAAAATCAGAGCCTTCATCCGTAACGGCAGTAACTAGGCATGTAACGATTCACTCGACTCGCCATACGATTCAAATCACGATATTTGTTCGCGATGCGACTTTTCATGATTTCGTTTTAAGCACAAATGTATTTTCTAGGCAAATGACCGAAAAGTATACATCTTTTTGTTTCTCTTACACAAATCCAGTATTTTGTTTCCATTTGAATTGTCCTGTCTTATCCTCCACTGTAAAATGACAACTGTTTTTGAATCAGTTTGCATCGCTGTTTGCATCGCGATTCAAATTGTGATTTAATTGTGATTTCAATTGTCACCAGTTTGAATACGACAACTAGTATTAACCCATTCTGCACGGGAACCCCCTTTTGGATTTTTAAGCATTATGTTATACTTTAGCTGTTGAAAAATAGCAGATCTACAAGCTCATAGCACGGCACTCTACGAGCTTGTAGGTCTGCTATTTTTTAAAGAATCGTGAAAATGTGGCGTAAATCTTTGAATATATATATATTCTTCCCTGGAACAACATATTTTCAGATGGGGGGGGGGGGGGGTCAGCGACCGAATACATATAATTTGTGGGGTCCTTGACATGAAATATTGAGAACCACTGATACAGAAACATGAGGTTTTTCAGAAAATTGTCATGATTTTAGAAGACATTTTTTTTTAAATTTCGTCCTCGGGTCTATAAATGGGTGGCCCAATGTCTTTTTCAATATGGCTACCGTCAGTTTGTTCAGGTTGTAACCAAAGGCCCCTGCAGTGAGTAGGGTGACCAAATGTCCCTCTTTGTGTGGGACAGTCCCTCATTTCCAAAGGCCCCTGCAGTGAGTAGGGTGACCAAATGTCCCTCTTTGTGTGGGACAGTCCCTCATTTCCAAAGGCCCCTGCAGTGAGTAGGGTGACCAAATGTCCCTCTTTGTGTGGGACAGTCCCTCATTTCCAAAGGCCCCTGCAGTGAGTAGGGTGACCAAATGTCCCTCTTTGTGGCGTAACCGTCTGGGCACCCGACTGGTAATCCAGTCGCAGTGTGCCGCGGGTTCGACTCCCGAGCCCGACACGGCCTTTACTGCATGTCTTCCCCCATCTCTCTCCCGTTTCCTGTCAGCCTACTGTCTGTCCCTTCAAAAACCAATAAAAGGCGTAAGCCGCAAAAAAATATCTTTAAAACAAAAAAAATATCTTTAAAACAAAAAAAAATTCCCTTTGTGTGGGACAGTCCCTCATTTCCAAAGGCCCCTGCAGTGAGTAGGGTGACCAAATGTCCCTCTTTGTGTGGGACAGTCCCTCATTTCCAAGACTTTTCAGGCGTCCCACAAATTGAGACCCTGTCCCACATTGTGACTGACAGGCATCAGTGTTCAAATGTGTTCAAATGCCCATAGTTAGTACTATAATAGTTGGCTTTCTGTTGTAAAGCTCATATTGTCTCTTGTCATGCAATATGTGCTTTTAAGCCTGTTAAAATAGGCTACGGCACCAAATCGGGCCATACCACCCATGACCAAAATTATCATTTTAAAACAAAACATGAGATGCCAGAGCAGTTTAATCACAAAATGCTAGGCAATATTAGGCATATGGTCGAATATGACATCAAGGCATTAAATAGCAACTTAAGTAATCCAGGTATGTTGCGAACCCCATCCCACTTGTCCCACACAAGATATACTTCTGTCCCTGAACTGAACAGTTTGGATCTGGTCACCCTAGCAGTGAGGCTCTCCAACGTTGAGGCGCTCGGCCCTAGTGGTAAGAGGAGGGACTGCATGAGGACCCGTGGATTCATGACGAGGAAACCCCGTGCAGCTGGGCTTTAACGTCGAGCGCTCGGGTGCACTTCCGCATTTGCCAACCAAAAATTTGGTTGGCAAATGCGGAAGTATAGACGGTCCTTCCGGGTGCTTCAAAACGCCACTGAGCAACTTCCACTGACATGAATAGCTGTCCTTCTTTATACTCTATGGTTGTAAACACAACAGACTTCCTCTCCTCTGTCCAGACAGTGGCCTTGTGGTTAGAGTGTCCGCCCTGAAACTGGGAGGTCGGGGTTCGATCCCCGGCCGGGTCATACCAAAGACTGTAAAAATGGGACCCAATGCCTCCCTGCTTGGCACTCAGCATCAAAGGGTTGGATTGGGGGGTCAAATCTACTAATCAAATGATTACCGAGCGCGGCGCACGCTGCATCTCGCCGCTCGTTGGCTGCGGCTCGCCGCTCCAATAGATGGGTCAAATGCGGAGAACAAATCTCACTGCGGTAACGTGTGTGACAAATCGTATGACTTTGACTTTGACTTTGACTCTGTCCTCCTCTGTCCTCCCAGACGGTTGATCAGCTTCGTCAACGACGTGAACGCGCCCGCCTGGCAGGGCTACTTCTACACCAGTCTGCTGTTGACGTGTGCCTGCGTCCAGACGCTCATCCTGCAGAAGTACTTCCACGTGTGCTTTGTGACCGGCATGCGTCTGCGCACCGCCATCATCGGAGCCGTCTACAGAAAGGTACAGTGTTTTAAGCATTATGTTATGCTTTAGCTATTAAAAAATAGCAGATCTACAAGCTCGTAGCGCAGCACCGAGTGCCGCGCTACGAGCTTGTAGGTCTGCTATTTTTGAAAAATCGAGAATGTGGCGCAAATCTTTGAATATATATATATATATATATATATATATATTCTTTCAGAGCGAATGTTTTTAGCTCAAATCTTTGATTCTGGGGGGAGGGGGGGGTCCGTCCCTGGAACAACATATTTTAAGATGGGGGGTCGCTGGGCCAATTACATATATTTTTGGAGGTCCTTGACATGAGAATGTTTGAGAACGACTGACATGGAAACATGAGGTTTTTCAGAAAACTGTCAGGATTTAGAAGGTATTTGTAGAATCGTCTTCAGGTGTAAATGGGTTAAACCACAGTCGCATGAAAAGCTTTCATGTAAAGGACCCCCAAATTTACACTAGCCCGCGGACCCCCATTTGAAACGATATGCCAGGGACCCCCATGAGAGAACATTTTTTTAAGGACCATCCGTTTGATATACAATTGTCTACGGACCCCCATTTATATCTCTGAGACCCCAATTTGTATTGTAAAATCAATATTGATTTAACTCTGAGGGTTACAAATGGAACCAAATGGACCCGTTATTGGTTCCATTTGTACACTCTCAGAGTTACAGACCCATCAGGGCCCATTTGGTTCCAAACTATCATTTAGCTGGGGACCCCCTGGAACTGTCATAGAGTACCGAAGTCCTGACGTCACTCGTTCATGCCATGGGTCACGGACGTTTTCCCTCTATGGAAAATACCGTTGGGTCATCTTAGAAGTAGAGTTCTCTTAGAGTTGTGGTCCAAAAATAAACAAGTGATTTGCAGGGAGGTGCCTCTGTATCGTTTACAGTGGGCAGTCACTTACAATTTCTGGTGAAAATGTTTCCGGTGTCGGTAACATTAGCGGTTGAATGAATGAAATTGCTTCTTTCTTGATTGAATTAAATAACCATGAATGTAAACAAATGTAGTATAGCACAGTGGTTTTCAAACATTCTTTTGTTAATGTCAAGGTCCGCCATAGCCGAGTCAACCTTTACTGCATGTCACCACCCCCCCCCCCCACCATCTCTCTCCCCCATTTCCTGTCAGCCTACTGTCTGTCCCTCCATAAAAAATATAAAATAAAAAGGCGAAAGCCACAATTTTTTTTATACATATTCTATATTGTATGTGTTGCAACATTGAAAACTAAACATTCAAAAAAACACAAACAAGTCAATATCACTCTTCATTTTAAGTGCTTTTGGGTTCCCACACTTGTCATTGTTGCTACACTTACAATATCAAATGACAGCTAGCATGGATGTTACTGGCTTTAGAAGTGGACGAGCGATACTGTGGCCTTTTTGCGATACCGACATTGCACATGTTCATTATACATCGATAACGATATATTGGTCAGCCTTAACCTCCAGGTGTCCTCGTTACGTGTCCCTGAAGCCTCCGTTGAAGTCATTTCACAGACTTGTGTGTGTGTGTGTGTGTGTGTGTGTGTGTGTGTGTGTGTGTGTGTGTGTGTGTGTGTGTGTGTGTGTGTGTGTGTGTGTGTGTGTGTGTGTGTGTGTGTGTGTGTGTGTGTGTGTGTGTGTGTGTGTGTGTGTGTGTGTGTGTGTGTGTGTGTGTGTGTGTGTGTGTGTGTGTGTGTGGTATAATTTGTAGTTCTTCGATCATTCATTAGCAAGGAGTAATTCAGAGGATTATGAAGTGACTTTTAAAGATGACCTGAGACTAAACGGTTTGAGTAGCAGTACATGAAGCCTATAGAAAAACAATGACATATGTAGAAATACAGTGCATGATGACAACTGGTTGATATTTTATAATTAACCTTTATGCAAATTTACTGAAAATAAATAAATACATGATTCTGCAATTATTTTGAATGCAATGACAGATTAAATGATGATGATTATCGTTCAGCGTACTCTAGTTATTCTCTGATCTCAAATATTCAAATTATTATATTTTGCTAGCTTACCTTGCTCTCTATTCTATTCTATCGCTAAAAGCTCCAAAGCGTTCATATTTTGAACGAGAGGCGGATGAGAAGTCAGAAATGAAGCGCTTAGTATATCCATCAGATCAAAACCACGGAGGGCGTTTCTGCCGCGCTAACAGCTAAGTGATAAGTAGCCTTGCCGAGCCATGAGGCCCATAGGGGCAGGAGCCTATCTCCTGTTTCTGTAGCGTGAGGCAGCTTGATGTACAAGTACACCCCCTGGACATGACGCTAGTATGTCGCAGGGACTTACCCCCAATCCAACCCTTGATGCTGAGTGTCAAGCAGGGAGGCACTGGGTCCCATTTTTTTTGAGTCTTTGGTATGACCCGGCCGGGGATTGAACCCCGACCTCCCAGTCTCAGGGCGGACACTCTAACCACAAGGCCACTGAGCTAAGTGAACGGGACGCTAATATGAATGAAGAGCAAAGCGTACGGTGGCCTTAGAGGCTCACTCAAAAATAAAAAAGGAAAGAATTCAGAATATTATTCTCTCGCCTGATATCATTGAGGACGTGTACACGTCCTATGCATCCATCGATTGGATTCCCTATGACGTGTGGACACGTCGGATGGACGGAGCCTGTTAAAATACATTTGATTACATTAATAATATGCAGGAATTTGAATAGCGGGTAAATGGTTTGCAAAGTGGTTAAAATGTTAGTTCCATTGATCCAAACTGTATCATAATCGACTGATTGATTGATTATTAAAATAAACGCATGCAGTCCACCCATCTGACCCCTTAACTTCAGTGGGTGGGCCTCGAACTCTATCAATACTTTCAAGTGGGCCCTGATCCCAAAATGGTTAACTTAATTGGATCGGGTGGTGTAGAGAGAAAAATCACACCCGTGTGAAGTGAGGGGCGCCAATCACAATTTACATCCTCACTTTTCCGTCCTCACTTGCTCACCCAATCAAATCCTCGCTATGGGGTGATCAGCCGATCACAAGCCAATGTGAGCGTGCAGTGCTCACACAAACCCGGAAAGCTGGGCATAGGAGGGGCTATAGAGCATCGCAGTCCCGCCCCCTCGAGAGACCCGGAAAATAAATCGCCGTTCATTTTCCTCATAGACTTTTCAGATAGTATTTATTTAAAGACATTTACGCCGCAGACAAAGCCAACTCTTGTCGTGACAAATCATGACAATAAACAATGTTTTGGGCCGAACAAAGAATTAGAAAGTAGAAAGAAACGGCAGATTACAACACTTTTTTGTTGTTGTTTTTCTTCTTTGTAATTATTTGTTTGGTCCAAAATATTGTGTTTGTTGTCATGATTTGTCACGACTCGAGTTGGCTTCGTACGACGCTTAAAAGGTGTTTTGAAATGTCTATGGGAAAAATGCATTGGGATTCATTTCCTGGGCCTGGCGTCATCATGAAAGGGGGCGTGACTGCGACGCTCTATAGCGCCCCCTAAAAAAGGTTGCATCAGGGGGTGTAGAAAAAGGTTGCATCAGGTGGTGTAGAAAATGGTTGCATCAGGGGGTGTAGAAAAAGGTTGCATCAGGGGGTGTAGAAAAAGGTTGCATCAGGGGGTGTAGAAAAAGGTTGCATCAGGTGGTGTAGAAAAAGGTTGCATCAGGGGGTGTAGAAAAAGGTTGCATCAGGGGATGTAGAAAAAGGTTGCATCAGGGGGTGTAGAAAAAGGTTGCATCAGGTGGTGTAGAAAAAGAAGCATCAGGGGTTTCAGTCTTCTATCACGGCGTTGGGGTCCAGGATGCTGGTTCTTGGGGTCTCTCTAGTCGTTCGTCTGATGATGATGACGATGGTGAGGAGGAGCATGAGGAAGATGGCCGCCGTGCCGACGACACGGACCGTCATCGCTGCCACGTGGATGGAGTGGGCGGAGTCTGGCGTTCCAGTGGGAGGAGGTTGGAAGGTGGAGGTGGAGTCAGCTGCTGGTCCGGTGGGAGGAGGGGCAGTTGGAGGTTTGGTCGCTTGCATTGTCGTCTCCACGTCTCGTAGGAAGTCGATGGATGTCTCCAGGACTCCGTCGACGGTCAGCTCGCATGTGAACTTCTTGTTGTGGTCGTGTTTGGTGATCACCAGATGATTAACACATCCAGAACTGGAGCATAACAGGGCACCGTCTTCATTCCGCCAGCTCAGAGTGTAGTCTTCACATCTTCTCCCGTATTGAAACAGAGAACATCTTGATGTCTGTGCAGTGCCGATGACTCCATCTCTCACTTCCACTACGAACAGATCAACAGCTTGAGCATCTGTAGCGTTGTCCGTGTTATATTGTCGACAGAAATAACGACCAACATCTTCAGCCGTGACGGCTTCGACAGTCAGAGAGCAGTTAGACTCCAGTCTCATTCTGTCTTTAACAGAAGGGTTTAGATCACTCGTAATCACACCAAACTCGGCCACAATAACTGCGTGTATTGTATTTGCTCCGGCATAAGTCCATGTTGCTGATTTACAGTCGGGACCATCGGGTGACAAGTCATACGGCAGATTGACGGTCTCTCCAGATTGTCGGTAGAGGTCCATATGGTTCTGCGTGAGGATGTTGTCGACAACAAACAGCAGAATGAACAACAGCGGAATCCTTCTGACCCCAGACATTCTGACCTGAACTATAGCTCTGTCTGTCTGTCTGTCTGTCTGTCTGTCTGTCTGTCTGTCTGTCTGTCTGTCTGTCTGTCTGTCTGTCTGTCTGTCTGTCTGTCTGTCTGTCTTGTCTAAATGATTTTGTTGAGTGGTCTCACTGTCCAAGCGTCTCAAAGTGTGTCAGTATATACAGTATACCTATATAGAAAGCAGGAAGACGTTGTGTGGTTGAAGGTAGTTCCTCATCCATTATCGATCATGGCATCGATGGTGTGTTTCTTGTGAAATCATGTATGGTGAAATGCAGTTTACGTGTAGGATAGACTTCACAACACCTCTGCATTATAGAACGTTGTATATTATTTTTGGTAGGGACGCATTGATGTGGAAACTCCGGGGCAGATACCGATGTTTTAAAATAATAATTTTAGCCGATAGTTGTTTGGTTTTTTGTTATTATTTCTCCCTTAGACGTTAACCCATTTTGGTCCAGGAACCCCTGGTGTTTTAAGCATTATGTTATAATTTAGCTATTGAAAAATAGCAGATCTACAAGCTCATAGCGTGCCACCGAGTGGCGTGCTACGAGCTTGTAGGTCTGCTATTTTTGAAAAATCGTAAAAATGCGGCACAAATCTTTGAATATATATTATTACAGAGTGAACATTTTAACTCAAATCTTTGCTTCTGGGGAGGTCCCTGAAACAACATATTTTCAGATGGGGGTCGGCGGCCAATTACATATATTTTTGGGAGTCCTTGACATGAAAATGTTTGAGAACGGCTGACATAGAAACATGGGTTTTTCAGGAAACTGTCATGATTTAGAAGCCATTTGTAGAATCGTTCCCAGGTCAAAATGGGTTAAAATAATAATTTTAGCCGTTAGTTGTTTAGTTTTTGTTAATATTTCTCCCTTAGACGTGAATGATTTGAATCTCGTTCTTGTTAGTACTTGTACATCGGATAAGCTGACGTGTGCGTGTGCGTTTGCGTTTGCGTGTGCGTTTGCGCGTGCGACCCCCTCTCAGGCTCTGTTGATCAGCAACGCGGCGCGCCGCACCTCCACGGTGGGCGAGATCGTCAACCTGATGTCGGTGGACGCCCAGCGCTTCATGGACCTGGTCACCTACATCAACATGGTGTGGTCTGCGCCGCTGCAGGTGGTGCTGGCGCTCTACTTCCTCTGGCAGGTAGGTGGCGCTATACAACGCTATACCCCTGTATGTAGTCTTGCGTGGCCAGACTGCTGCATTTTTAACCCATTTTGGGCGGGAACCCCTTTTGGTGTTTTAAACATTATGTTATAATTTAGCTATTGAAAGATAGCAGATCTACAAGCTCGTAGCGCGCCACCAAGTGGCGCGCTACGAGCTTGTAGGTCTGCTATTTTTGAAAAATCGTGACAATATTTATTTCAGAGAACTGGAGGATTTAGAAGATTTTTTTTAAATTGAGATCAGGCCTAAATGGGTTAAAATGCTTCCGGTCTTACAGCCTGAGGCACGGAAGCTCTGATCAAAGAGACGAAACTCTGTTACTAATTTCTGCTTTGATCCATTCATAAATGTAATAAATAAATGAGTAAATCAATGTATGATAGTATAATAGGATCAAAAACATTTTTTTTTTTTGTACAGCATGACTTTTTTTTTAATGTTTTTTTTTAAAGTAACCGGAAGTTACGTCATCACTCCAAAATGGCAGAGGCACTGAGCGCTGGTTGTTACTATGGGAAATTCGGCTCTTGTTCTAGAATCTCTTTGCTCTGATCATGAGTAAAATATTCGTCTTTATAGTCGCGCAAATGTATCCTCGTATAAATCATCTAAGCATATAAGGCTTGCTGCTAAGCAGAGATGGAAATAAATTAAAAAAAGCTCTAAAGATATTTTAAAATATATTTTTGTGAACGGAAATGACAAACGGATTTACTCTGTTTTTGGGAGGTGCAGTTCCAGGCTCTATATACTGTAGCATTCGGAGATTGTGGAATAGTTGTCTTTAGGGATGCACCGAAAGGGAAATTCTTGGCCGAAACCGAATGCCGAATATAGGAAACAGTTGGCCGAATATGATTAATATTATATATCTTTTTTCCTACCATTGCTGTCATGGCCGTACCTTAAAGCTACCTGATTTATGGCAAAATAAATGGTTATGGCAAAACTTAACTTAAATAATAATCACTATTATGGGTCCATAAAACATTTATTCCGCTCTTTTGAATGCATTCATTGCATACACTATTCGGTGATATATTTTCTGCCTATTCTGGCCGAAACCGAATAGGCCGAAAATGCATTTTTAGCCATTTTCTGCTGAATATTTTCTGCGGCCGAATATTCGGTGCATCACTAGTTGTCTTCGCTACGCGAGACTGCACGCACCCTGTAACAGCGTCCAGTCTGGCAGGCAAATATCCCGTTCCAGAAGACGGTGGTACCATTTGAGTATTTTAACGTGCTGTGGCGTTGCTCTGCAGAACCTGGGTCCATCTGTGCTGGCAGGAGTGGCCGTGATGGTTCTGATGGTGCCGGTCAACGCTGTCATCGCCATGAAGACCAAAACCTACCAGGTGGGACATTCCTTCAGATAAGGACACACACACACACACACGCACGCACGCACACGGCACACCCACACACACATTCACGATACAATCTTTGGAATATCTCCACTGTGTTTCTGCATATGAACTCCACGCAGAGTGTCCATTCAGAAGCGGAGTCGCACAACTACCAAGTGTCTAGTCAGGGGCGGCCTTAGGAATCTGGAGGCCCGTTTCAAGACCAAATATGAGGCCCCCATATATACCCATGAAATAATTATTCTCATATTGAGTTGATACAGGCATATTGACACAAATAGTTTTGACTGTATAATATTGCACACATTTACGCAGCAACAACAACTCTCCTCATCCTATCGTCCCTTCACTGTCCCTTCACAAGTGTCGCCCCTTTACCTCCCAATGCTGCACCTTTTACCCAGGTTATTAACAGGAAATAGGTGTAACTTAACGGCATGGGAGAGAGTGAGGCAGCAAATGAGCGAGAGAGAGAGGGAGTTTCAATTGAAACTGGTGAAACATAACAAAGGCCCCCTATGTGTCTAGTTAGTACGCTCCTACAAGCGTGGTAAGATCCCAAGCCCCAGTCCAGGGCTCTGGAATATACTGTAGATAGATAAATGGTGCATTTTTAGACAGTTTTTGGTTTAGACTAGTCATTGGTTAGACCAGTCATTAGTCCTACAACTACAACCTATCTCAAACCCTCACCCTAACCCTAACCTCCCACGGGGCAGCACACCTAAACCTAACCTTAACCCATGTCTAACCAATGACTAGTCTAAACTAAGTATGCACCCCGTGCATTTATATAGCGCCTTTATCCAAGGCGCTTTACGTAGATTGTGCATTACATTAACCCATTCACACACACACACATTCATACACCGATGGTGAACCAGCACGTCATCAGGAGCAATTTAGGGGTTCAGTGTCTTGCTCAAGGACACTTTGACACTAACTCTGGGGGAGCCCAGGATCGAACTGGCGACCTTGCGGTTACCCCCTGAGCCACCGCCGCCTGTAGTGATACCTTTTGTGTGTCTGTGTGTGAGAACACCTCCATAGCATCGACGACCTGGGGTGCATACGTTGGTTAGATATACCAACAGTCCTACAGTCATTAGTCAGACAAACCCGTGCTGCGGGGGGTGGAACCCCTTTTGGTGTTTCAAGCATTATGTTATACTTTAGCTATCGAAAAATAGCAGATCTACAAGCTACTGGCGCGCTACGAGCTTGTAGGTCTGCTATTTTTGAAAAATCGTGAAGATGTGGCGCAAATCTTTGAATATATATTCTTTCAGAGCGAACGTTTCAATGTGATGTATTACCATGTGTTCTTGCTCACTGTAAATCTGCCTGTCTGCCTGTCTGCCTGCCTGTCTGTCTGTCTGTCTGTCTGTCTGTCTGTCTGTCTGTCTGTCTGTCTGTCTGTCCGTGAGAACAGGTGGCTCAGATGAAGAGCAAGGACAACCGCATCAAGCTGATGAACGAGGTCCTGAACGGCATCAAGGTGCTGAAGCTGTACGCCTGGGAGCTGGCCTTCAACGACAAGCTGTCCGCCATCCGGGAGAACGAGCTGCGCGTGCTGAAGAAGGCCGCCTACCTGGGAGCCATATCCACCTTCACCTGGGTCTGCGCTCCCTTCCTGGTGAGTCCACTAATTATCCATATCCACCTTCACCTGGGTCTGCACCCCCTCCCCCCTGGTGAGTCCACTAATTATCCATATCCACCTTCACCTGGGTCTGCACCCCCTCCCCCCTGGTGAGTCCACTAATTATCCATATCCACCTTCACCTGGGTCTGCACCCCCTCCCCCCTGTTGAGTCCACTAATTATCCATATCCACCTTCACCTGGGTCTGCACCCCCTCCCCCCTGGTGAGTCCACTAATTATCCATATCCACCTTCACCTGGGTCTGCACCCCCTCCCCCCTGGTGAGTCCACTAATTATCCATATCCACCTTCACCTGGGTCTGCACCCCCTCCCCCCTGTTGAGTCCACTAATTATCCATATCCACCTTCACCTGGGTCTGCACCCCCTCCCCCCTGGTGAGTCCACTAATTATCCATATCCACCTTCACCTGGGTCTGCACCCCCTCCCCCCTGGTGAGTCCACTAATTATCCATATCCACCTTCACCTGGGTCTGCACCCCCTCCCCCCTGGTGAGTCCACTAATTATCCATATCCACCTTCACCTGGGTCTGCACCCCCTCCCCCCTGGTGAGTCCACTAATTATCCATATCCACCTTCACCTGGGTCTGCACCCCCTCCCCCCTGGTGAGTCCACTAATTATCCATATCCACCTTCACCTGGGTCTGCGCTTCCTTCCTGGTGAGTCCACTATAAAACAAGTGATTCCCAAACGCATTGAATTCTGTTTTTTAATTCATGATTTGTTTTGCTTTTTTGGGAATGTTTTTTTTTTTAAATGTTTTGAAAGAATATTTAAAAACAAAATGGCTCCTCCTGTCTACATGTCGAAGTGTCCTTGGGCAAGACACTGAACCCCACACTGCCTCCAATGAGTCGGTCGGTGCTAGCTTTGCCACCGTCGGTGTGTGAATGTGGGAAGTGAGGACGCTGGCGTCGAATTGTTCGCCGCTTCACCTACCAATGTACGAAGCGCTTGTATGAGCACTATAAAAGTCCTTTAAATTGTCACAACACTGTCATCCGGAGACCCCCCTCCCCAGGGCGAGCAGGGGGGAGAACCCCTGCTTTATGGCACTATGATTAACACACAACCTCTCTTTCCCACCTCCCTCCCTCTCTCTTTCTCTGTGACCGGCCGCGGGGGGCGGCCTACGATGCTGTCTATATACTCTAGGTGGCGCTGTCCACGTTCGCCGTGTACGTCCTGAGCGACGACAACAACATACTGGACGCCCAGAAGGCCTTCGTGTCGCTGGCGCTCTTCAACATCCTGCGCTTCCCCCTCAACATGCTGCCCATGGTCATCAGCAGCATGGTGCAGGTGCGTCGGTGCGGCCGGCCTACCACTTCTTTATAACATCACTTTGCTCTAGCTGGCCCACGTGGTTCTCGGTGTTCTGCTGGTCCTGGGTGGGTGGGCAAGGGGGTCCCGATGGACACTTAACTACTACGGGTCTGTGACAAAATGTTTTTGTAATCCGCCCCCCCCCCCCCCCCCCCCCCCCCAAATTCACTGTGAAAGTCTCGGTGTTCATTGAAAGGGATATTTCACTTTTTGTGAGCGGTCGTTTTAATGTCTGCTCAGGATTTTGTAAGGACCCCAAGATGCTTGATTTAATTAGATATATGATATTCATTTGACCAGACACGCCCCCTTCCTAGTACCTATACAAGCCCATTTTAACTCCAAACTCCATTTTAACCATGATACATTCATTCAACACTAGTCCTTTGGTTCTGCTGACTGATATTGTCCTTCCAATGGTGGGCGGTGTTTTCTTCAATTAATTTGTATTTTTTAATTTAGCTTTTTTTGTCCTGAACTCTTGTCACATTTGCCATTGACAATGAAAGGAGAGTCATATGTGTCTGAACAAATCAGCTTTTTGCGGCCACACAAACATTAAATGCCATTGACGATGAAAGGAAAATGTACGTCGTATGTAGATGAGAAAATGGGCTAATTTGTCCTAACAAACATTAAATGCCATTGACAATGAAAGCAGAATGTGTCTGAGTAAATCGACATGTTACGTCATGATGATGTGCGATGATAAGAGCGCCCCTCACTTCACACGGGTGTGATTTTTATGTATATATCTTTGTTAAAATGAAGGGAAAAAAAGTATTGAACAAACGCAGCCCTGCTGACAATATCAGTCTCAGTCAATGGAATCAACAACGGTTGTTTTCGATGAGTCTGTCTGGGGTGCTCACAAAAGCCTGTGTAGAAATGACAAAATGACCCAAAACATGTTTGAAAGAGAAATATCCCTTTAACTCTGAAGGGGTATACATACATGCTGGGCATACATGTAGCATGTGGAAGAGTGTACCACTGTAGGCTATTGTAGGCTACATTTGTACACTCTCAGAGTTACGGACCCGCTAAGGGTCCATTTGGACCCCCTCTGGTAGTCCCCAGGGCCCAGCGTTGAGAACCAGTGTTTTAGCCATCCATCAGTCAGTCAATCACATCGCCTCCGCCTCCGCAGCATCGCCTACGTTTCGCTTGTCTTTATAGCCGTAACGTCGCTGCCAGCCACTCTTCTCGTTCTCTCACACGTTTCTGCTTTCTGTCTGTTTGTTCGCTTGCATGAGGCATTCTAATTCCCACTGTGAGCTTTTGATCGGCAAACTGTGGTATTGTGATCGGCATTGTAAGTGACTAACTGCCGTGCGATTATTAGTCGCTTGTTTCCGCTTCTCCGCTTCGTAACGCTTGCTGTGAACTGACTGTTATCAGTGAGCGGCCCTGACTGTTCCAGAGACAGTGGCTATAATCTGTGATCTTGAGTAACATGACTAACTTTTAATGTAACGTCGTCTAACCTGTACGATAATAATAGAGCCATATCTAGAGAAGGTTTCAGGTATTTCTTGTATGCTGTTGGTTGATTAATTTTAACTCTCGGGCCATTTATTACTTGTATTTGCTTAAGAAAAGAGAGAACACGTTTCCGATTTTTCTACTAATGTCTTGGTGTTTAATTTAATATTAATTTGATTGCACTGTATAATCTGGGAAATCACGCGTATTTAAAGTATAGAGACCCGGGAAAACTGCCGTTTTACAGTCATCAGCATTTAGCCAATATTACGATGTTCCGAACAGATGTTCCGAGGACGCATGGGGGCCACAAAAAAACTGTAAATGCAAGTAAAACATTCCTTTTTGCCATTCTTCTAACGTACGAATGCAGTGTTGAGAAGAAAATGACCCACACTCATTCTAATAACCACATCAAAACTAAAGTTTGATGCACGTTGTGATGTTATTGCTGCTATTTTGGCTCATCATTCACCATGGGGACGTTGCCTGTTTTGCACAACTCACTCGCGTCGTCGTATTGCTTCGACTCTTTAAGTTGACTTCATCGGAACACACTGATGCATTGACCGTAACATTGGGTCGTACTGTAGCACTGCGCATGATGACACACACACACAGACACACACACACAGCGGCTGGGATTGACAGACTGGTTTATTTTTAAGTGGTGAAAGAAGGAGGCCGGCCACATCACCGTCAGGCTGCTGATGACGTTTGGGCAGGACGTTGTTCCTGGATTTAGCCGACTTTAACCCATTTTGGTGTTTTAAGCATTATGTTACACTTTAGCTATTGGAAAAATAGCAGATCTACAAGCTCGTAGCGCGCCACCGAGTGAAGCGCTACGAGCTTGTAGGTCGTGGAAATGTGGTGCAAATCTTTGAATATATTATATATTCTTTCAGAGCGAACGTTTTTAACTCAAATCTTTGCTTCTGGGGAGTCCCCTGGAACTAAATATTTTTACATGGGGGGTCCATGGCCAATTACAGATAATTTTGGGGGTCCTCCAAAATGGGTTAAAGGGCTGGCACACTTGGTACAGGTTTGGTCATTCCTACAGTATTTGTGAACAAATTTGACAGAGACTGCCATTTTTTCATATGAAAGCAGGGAATCATAGCTTCAAATTGCCATATTGGTTGTTCAGTTCGACCCACCAGTTTTGGAGATATGGCTTATAGAGTAATGTCTTGCAGAAAACAGCGAGTTGAGAAAACAGGCTTGAAAGGTTCACTTCTGTGGTCTCTAACATTACACCTAGCTACATGTTTGGGCATTTATTTCATATTTACATGTCGATTTGAGCTCTGACACTTATTTCAGACATGCTCTAGTATGTGAAGAGCCTGTGCTATTAACTCATTAAAAAAAAAAAGTTTTTTCTCCTCTGGTGAAAAGCTGTAATTTGCGTGATGGCAGTCTCAGTCAAATCTGGTCACATATGTTCCCCAGGGTCTATGCTCCCCGCTTACCTTAGGGTTAGTTAGGTAAGCGGGGAACATGGAACCCGCTGAACATAGAACCATGGGCCATGATGTAGCTCCAAAGGTGGGTGAGAAATCAAAAATAGTTGCTCCATATTGGTTAGAAATTGGTCATTTCAAAATGTGCCTCCTTGTTGACTTACAATTGTACAGTTAAGTGTAAACTTCCTTTCGATCTAGCTATTCTTATGAACAAATCCATAGCTAAATGGCAGTAGCAATAGTTCAGCACAGGCTAACATAGATTTGTTCTAATTTTGAGTGGTGCAACCACTCCAAGGAACAGCAATGTCCCTATGGGACTATGTTTAGAGTACCAGTAGGGGCAAAAGTGGCGCTGTTGTGCCAGAAACAGAGAGAGATAGTGTTGCACTGTTGCCTGCTAATTACAGAGAGAGGGGCAGGGGGAGAGGGGAGTTGCACCACTCGGTTCACACGGGTGTGATTTATTTTTAGAAAGTTGTCAGATAAAAAAAAAAAGAGATACAAAGAAGAAAAAAATCCCAATGTTAAAATAAAAGTCTTTGGCCTGCATGGCTATTTGTTAAGAAGAAAACCCAGACAAAATAGCAAAAATAAAATCAAAATACAGATTCTTCTTGTGTTTTACTTAAATACAGTAATCAATAATGTCCACCAATGCATTCTATCGTTGCTGTAGGAGATGTGTGAACGTCTTGTTAACATCCTGGCAGCTGTTTGTTTACTCTGTGCTAGCCACTTGAAACTGTTACGGAATCTTATCTAACCACATGTTTATAGTCAAGCTAGTTATCTGACGGCTGCCAAGGGTTACACACAGAGGTTGGAAGTTCCAGGACAGTGGTGTGATTGTGTGCTTTTCAATAGTGACGTTTAGCCCAGGCGTCATTTACTTAGCAGAGACTTTAGCCTTTTACAAGGCGTTGGAGAAGTGCTGAGTCAGAACTGTAAATGTAGTTCATGAATCGCCTAAAAAAACACACAAATTGATCCGGACAAACATCTGTTACTATTTGTGTCACCGTGGTTGCTCCACTTTAATCAAGCACCTTATTCAAATATTAGATTAAAAATAGGAAGATTATTATATGCAGCCTAATGCGTAGTGTGGACATTAGTGGAATTTCTGTTCATGTCTATGATAACGTAAATTGAAGGGTCTGGGGAAGAAAAACAAAGCGATATATGTTTTAGCTGGCTGATTCTGCAAATGTGACCTCCCTGATGGAACATTTTTATTTCCATATCTAACAACAGCAAAAAAACACCAACCACAGATTCCATTTCATGAATCCCTCTCTTCTTTCCTCTTTCCAATGTTTTGCGTTCTTTCTTTCAATCCCCCCCCCACCCCCCCCCCCCCCCCACACACACACACCATACACCCCCATGCACCAACCCCCCATATGTACGTCCCTCTCTGCTTTCTGTCCATATCTGTGTGTCGTTCTTTGTGTCTGTCTGTCTGTCTCTGTCTGTCTGTACGGTTGTCTCTTCAGGCCAGTGTCTCCATGAACCGTCTACGAGTGTTTCTGTCCCACGAGGAGCTTCAGGAGGACAGCGTGGAGAGGAAGATGATAGCAGGATGTAAGCCAACTTTAGTTCTTCCCCACTGCTAAATCCCCAAACAGTGTATTTAGAAAGATCGAACGAAAATGGAGCCCTAAATGTCTGACTATACCTTGTGCTGTTTACATTTCTCACTAATAAAGTATTCAATCCATCCTGTCTCCTCCTCAACTCCCCTTCCCCTCCTGTCTTCTCCTCCTCCTCTTACTCTCCCCTCTTGTCTCCTCCTCAACTCCCCCTCACCTCCTGTCTTCTTCTCCTCCTCCTCCTCCTCTTACTCTCCCCTCTTGTCTCCTCCTCAACTCACCCTCCCCTCCTGGCTTCTCCTCCTCCTCCTCTTACTCTCTCCCCTCTTGTCTTCTCCTCCTCCCCTCTTGTCTCCTCCTCCTCCCTCCTCCTCCCCTCTTGTCTCCTCCTCCCTCCTCCTCCCCTCTTGTCTCCTCCTCCCTCCTCCTCCCCTCTTGTCTCCTCCTCCTCCCTCCTCCCCTCTTGTCTCCTTCTCTCTCCTCCCCTCTTGTCTCCTCCTCCTCTCTTACTCTCTCCCCTCTTGTCTCCTCCTCCCTCCTCCTCCCCTCTTGTCTCCTCCTCCCTCCTCCTCCCCTCTTGTCTCCTTCTCTCTCCTCCCCTCTTGTCTCCTCCTCCTCCCTCCTCCTCCCCTCTTGTCTCCTTCTCTCTCCTCCCCTCTTGTCTCCTCCTCCTCTCTTACTCTCTCCCCTCTTGTCTCCTCCTCCTCCCTCCTCCTCCCCTCTTGTCTCCTCCTCCTCCCTCCTCCTCCCCTCTTGTCTCCTTCTCTCTCCTCCCCTCTTGTCTCCTCCTCCTCCCTCCTCCTCCCCTCTTGTCTCCTCCTCCCTCCTCCTCCCCTCTTGTCTCCTTCTCTCTCCTCCCCTCTTGTCTCCTCCTCCTCCCTCCTCCTCCCCTCTTGTCTCCTTCTCTCTCCTCCCCTCTTGTCTCCTCCTCCTCTCTTACTCTCTCCCCTCTTGTCTCCTCCTCCTCCCTCCTCCTCCCCTCTTGTCTCCTCCTCCTCCCTCCTCCTCCCCTCTTGTCTCCTTCTCTCTCCTCCCCTCTTGTCTCCTCCTCCTCCCTCCTCCTCCCCTCTTGTCTCCTTCTCTCTCCTCCCCTCTTGTCTCCTCCTCCTCTCTTACTCTCTCCCCTCTTGTCTCCTCCTCCCCTCCTCTCGCCTCCTCCCCTCTTGTCTCCTCTCTCCTCCTCCCCTCCTCTTGTCTCCTCTCTCCTCCTCCCCTCTTGTCTCCTCCTCTTCTCTTACTCTCTCCCCTCTTGTCTCCTCTCTCCCCCCCTTGTGTTCCACTCCCAGCTGCTGACAGCATCTCCATTGTGGACGGGGCTTTCAGCTGGTCCAGAGATGAACCGGAGACTTTGAAGAGGTGTGTGCGACGTGCGTGCGTGCAATGTGTGTTGTTCTCACTGTGTTTTTTAAGGTCTAAATGTCCTCTGTAGGAGAGAGAGTGCTGTGTCCGTGCGCTTGAGCAGGCAACGTCTTAGTGTAATGTCTCCCTTGTGCATTCAAAAGGTCTAACTATTCACTTAGGATTTATTGTTCAATATTTGCTAAAAAAAAATATGAGCTAAAATTGCATTCATAAAATCTGTGTGTGTGTGTGTGTGTGTGTGTGTGTGTGTGTGTGTGTGTGTGTGTGTGTGTGTGTGTGTGTGTGTGTGTGTGTGTGTGTGTGTGTGTGTGTGTGTGTGTGTGTGTGTGTGTGTGTGTGTGTGTGTGTGTGTGTGTGTGTGTGTGTGTGTGTGTGTGTGTGTGTGTGTGTAACAAAAATGTGGGGGGAAATGTTCGCATAAAATAACATGGCAGGTTGAATGTGTTTACTTAAGTCTGTCTGTGTGGGCTTTATAAATAGGCCTATTTAAACAATGATAAAAGAGTGAATATATATGAATATTTAACCCAACAGTAATGACATAAAGTCTGTGCTGACGAACAAAGACAGACCCCCTAATCACCTTCCGAATGTTTTCATCCATTGTGTGTGTGTACGTGCGTGTGTGTGTGTGTACGTGTGTGCGCGTGCGTGCGTGCTAGGTTGAACGTGTCCATCCCAGAAGGGTCTCTGGTAGCGCTGGTTGGACATGTAGGGTGTGGAAAGTCCTCGCTGCTCTCTGCTCTGCTGGGAGAGATGGAGAAACTAGACGGGACTGTGTCTGTCAAGGTCTCTCTCTCTTGCTCTCTCACAAACACACACACACACACAGAGTCTGGCTCATCCTTTCATGTACATTTGTGACCAGATTTGCCTGCCATCAAAAATCAGTTAATAGCACAGACAGACTCCTCGCATGCCTGGAATAAGTGTCAGAGCTGAAATCGACATGTAAATATGAAATAAATGCTTAAACATGTAGCTAGGTGTAATGTTGGAGACCACAGAAGTGAACCTTTCAAGCCTGTTTTCTCAACTCGCTGTTTCTCTGCAAGACATTACTCTATAGGCCATATCTCCAACACTGGTGGGTCAAACTGAACAACCAATATGTCCATTTGAAGCTACGATTCCCTGCTTTCATATGACATGAAAAAACAAAAATCCAATGGCAGCCCCTCAGTCAAATTTGTTCACATATGCTGTACTTGTGTAAATCTAGAATTGAACGTTTGCGTAGCGGCCACCTCTACCATGCAGATGGGTAACAGTAGCAGCTCTTCTCCACTTTAAACGTGCTATTTTTGGGCATTACATGTGGAGAAAAAACAAAAGAATTGTACCCATTTAGACCTGGAAAGCCTACACGTTGTTGCACCTTTGAATCCAGTTATTTTAGATTATTCAGAAGACGTAGGCTAGGATTTAGAAGGCACTTTTAAAATTGGCCATGTCGGGTTTTAATGGGTTAATACAGGGTTATTTTTTGTCCGGGGACCCCCGGAAATGCTTTGGCAATGTCTGGGGACCCCCGCCCGCCCCCTCCCGACCCCCAATATAAATTGACTGCTACAATAACCATAAACCATTTTGGACGGGAACCCCTTTTGGTGTTTTAAGCATTGTTATAATTTTGCTATTTTTGAAAAATCGTGAAAATATATATTTTTTTTTGGAAAATAATTTGGGGACCCCCTAAAATATTTTGGCGACCCCCCGAGGGGTCGCGACCCACGGGTTGAGGACCCCTGGGTTAATAGATAGATGAAATATGCTCGGCAGTGGCTCAGAGGGTAGAGTGGCCGGTAGAGCGGCCGGATGGGAACCGCAAGGTTCCCAGTTCGATCCCGGGCTCCCCCCAGAGTTAGTGTCCAAGTGTGCTTGAGCCCCCAATTGCTCCTGATGTACAGGTTGGTGCCTTGCATGGTTTCCGCCGCCATCGGTGTATGAATGTGTGAGTGAATGGCTGAATCTATGTAAAGCGCTTTGGATAAAGACGCTACAGTATGTATTATTAAAGATTATTTTACGCTTGTTCGGTTTCCTCCAGTATAATTAATATATCTCTGCTGTCGGGTAGAAACCACCTACACTCCAAAATGGAAATAAGGAAATGAAAAATATACATCTTTCGGGAAATGAGAACCTTATATTTTGAAAACAAAGCAATACTGTTGTGACTTTTATATTGTCAATTGCTTCTATGAGAGGGGGAGAGGTTGCTGTTTTGTGGCCTACGTGTCTCATTAACCCATTTTGGGCGGGAACCCCTTTTGATGTTTTGTTACACTTTAGCTATTGAAAAATAGCAGATCTACAAGCTCGTTTTTAACTCGAACTCGGGCCAATTACATATATTTTTGGGGGGTCCTTGACATGAAAATGTTTGAGAACGACTGACATAGAAACTGACACAGAAAACTGCCATGATTTAGAAGACATTTAGTAGAATCTTTTCTCAGGCCTAAAATGGGTTAATGTGGCCGTGTGCTCTCCAGGGCTCCGTGGCCTACGTGCCTCAGCAGCCGTGGATCCAGAACGACACCCTGAAGGACAACATCATGTTCGGCCAGGAGAGGAAGGAGAGCTGGTACCAGCGCGTGGTGGAGGCCTGCGCCCTGCTGCCCGACCTGGAGATCCTGCCCGCGGGAGACAACACCGAGATCGGCGAGAAGGTATACATGAACGCACACGCGAACGCACGGCAAGGATCAATTTAGCCGAGTTGGAACCCGAAGCGTTGTGGTTTCAAAAGAAAGAGGAGAAAAAAGGAAAAAAAATGCTTGGCGAACGACCCAGGACATCTGGTATAGGAGTGGGAGTGAACGTTGTATTTTCCTAGCCAATCACAATCAAACCGGGGGTTTTTCCAAATCACTGACTGCTCCTTTTAAAGGCAAGCCTGTATTTATTTTGTTGAAATAGTAATGGCATGCACATTTTTCCCTGTGCACACTGCATGCTCTGTCGACGAGATGAGGAATCTATTTTAGAGCTCTGACTGGCACCACACATGGGTGATTTCCCATTCAAGTCAAAGGAAAGTTGTCCAGTAGTGTCTTGAAGGGGAGTTTCGCACAAGCTGTTTTCTTATCCATTCGTCACTGAAAAAAAACAAAGAAATATCTAGATGATATGACATGTTAGTCCGTGCATTGTTGTTGCTGCAACTCTTCCTGTTCTACGTGAGCTGACGTTAGACCCCGCCTACGCTTGGACCAGCGCCCTATATGTTTATTTTTTATATATTTTTTTATTTTATTTTTTTGGTCAATATACATATTATCAACATGATTTTGTAAAAAAACAGTTAGGAAGAAATTCCCCTTTAACACTGGGTGATGTGAGGAGCCTAGAGACCGTTGTCTGCTGTTAGAAGGAAATGTCGACTCCCTTTAACCACGTTCAAGCTGCCATATCTTTGTGTTTTTGTCATGGCATTATATGGCCTATAATGACATGACAAAATCTATCATTTTATATAAAGTCTGTCTGTCTCTAGGCCTGTCGAAATTATTGCATAATCATCTAATTTGAGATAATCACAATCATTTTGTCATAATCGCCATAATAGTTTCCATGTTGAACATTTCTCATTAAAACTAATGAATATGTCAGTAATTTATTTGTTATTTGTCATACAGTAAGTGTATCTTCCCTGTGCATTTTTTCATTTCCAGGCAAACAGAAATGTATTCTTTATTCGCATGTGCCAAAGTTGTTAATCACAATTATTTGTGTGACAATTTAATTGCCGACTTAGATTTCCTAATCGTGACAGCCCTATCCATCTCTCTTCCACCTTCCCTCTGTTTCTCCCTCCTTCCCTCCATCCATCCCTCCCTCCATCCCTCCGTCCCTCCCTCCCAGGGAGTGAACCTATCAGGGGGTCAGAAGCAGAGGGTCAGCTTGGCCCGGGCCGTCTACTGCGACTGCGCCGTCTACCTGATGGACGACCCGCTGTCTGCGGTCGACGCCCACGTGGGGAAACACATCTTCGACAAGGTGGTCGGCCCGCAGGGCCTGCTCAAGGACAGGGTAAGGACACAACATCTTGGACAAGGTGGTCGGCCCGCAGGGCCTGCTCAAGGACAGGGTAAGGACACAACATCTAACGACAAGGTGGTCAGCCTGCCAGGGCCTGCTCAAGGACAGGGTAAGGACACAACATCTTGGACAAGGTGGTCGGCCCGCAGGGCCTGCTCAAGGACAGGGTAAGGACACAACATCTAACGACAAGGTGGTCAGCCTGCCAGGGCCTGCTCAAGGACAGGGTAAGGACACAACATCTTGGACAAGGTGGTCAGCCCGCCAGGGCCTGCTCAAGGACGGGGTAAGGACACAACATCTTGGACAAGGTGGTCGGCCTGCCAGGGCCTGCTCAAGGACAGGGTAAGGACACAACATCTTGGACAAGGTGGTCAGCCCGCCAGGGCCTGCTCAAGGACAGGGTAAGGACACAACATCTTGGACAAGGTGGTCAGCCCGCCAGGGCCTGCTCAAGGACAGGGTAAGGACACAACATCTTGGACAAGGTGGTCAGCCCGCCAGGGCCTGCTCAAGGACAGGGTAAGGACACAACATCTTCAACAAGGTGGTGGGCCTGCCAGGGCCTGCTCAAGGACAGGGTAAGGACGTCACAAGGAGGTGGCTTACGCTCTTGTGGGTCACAGTGATTCTCTCTGAGTCATCCCTGTGTTCCTCGGGTTCTATGTACGGGTTGTAAGTAGGCCTGTCACAATTATCGGGCATAATCGCAATACTATTTTGCATAACCGTCATCATTTCCATGTTGAAAAATGTTAATATTTATACTACTAGATCTGGAATGTCCACTTTTTTGGTATAAAGTATAAAGTTATTAAATATGTAAGCCATGTGTCATATCTGCTCTGTTAAATTTTTGTTTACGGAGCCTAAAAGCCAAACGAAAGTTCAAAGACAGAAACGCAATTAAATTGTTAACCGCAATTATTTGACCGACACCATATCTTCAAGTAAAATGTCCTAGTTGTGACAAGCCTAGTTGTAAGTGTTGTAAACAGAACATAGAACCTGGGGAACATAGATAGGCTTCCATGCTCTCTGATGATGACTCACAGGACAGGCTAACAGAAGCACTGCATCATGGGACGTGAAGTCCAGGTTTGTCGAGGTGATGTAAGTTCATGTTCTGCTCACGGCAACATGTGTGATTACTGATTAGACTTGTAAGTGTGTCTTGTTCTGATCACTGATAAAGATGGTGTCTATGTTGGGAGCATACGAGTGTGTGTGTGTGGGTGTTAGGTGAACGCCAAAGCGTTCACCTAAAAATGCTCCCCCATACGGTCCATATGCTGGAAGACGATAATATTTCAGCTCACGTTTCAAGCAGATTAAAACGGCTCAGCGCAAAAATAAATGCTCACCATAACGTCATGTTGCTGGTGTTTAAAAAAAAATCCGTTTCCATTGTAAGTGATTCACACTGAGCTCAGGGAAAAAGAACTACGTTAGGGAAGTGGTGGGTGGAGAAGGTACCTGTCCTGCCAGAAAGGGACCCAGTATGTTCAGTAGGTGGGTGGAGAATGTACCTGTCCCGCCAGAAAGGGACCCAGTATGTTCAGTAGGTGGGTGGAGAAGGTACCTGTCCCGCCAGAAAGGGACCCAGTATGTTCAGTAGGTGGGTGGAGAAGGTACCTGTCCCGCCAGAAAGGGACCCAGTATGTTCAGTAGGTGGGTGGAGAATGTACCTGTCCCGCCAGAAAGGGACCCAGTATGTTCAGTAGGTTGATAGATCAGCTGCTCTCAAAATGGAATCATTTGTTTCTGATGCAATTTACAATTGTAGGCATTTAGCAGATGCTCTTAATTCTTACAATGACTTAAGAGTAAGCAAGAACAACATGTGATAATTCATCAAATACATGAGAATTGTCACCAATAATTATACGTACTGGTAAAGTATGAACCTAACATCCGTCTAACAGTGCAATATCTATATAATTAATTGAAACAACGCTATGCCTACATGAAATGCTAACTAAGATACATAAGTTGAGCCTTTGAATGCGCCTGTAAGGTCGTTGAGCATAGGGCAAGTGCTATGCGTATTGTGTTCTGCTACGCTACATACTAATTCATACACAGGTTGTGTTTATAACCACGCCCCTGGGCAAGTTAAGTTTACTGAGGTTAAGTTTCTGGTTTAAGGGTTAGGTTTAGGCTGTCAATCACAGCGATTGGCCAATCACAGCGCGTCGACTGCACAACCCGTGTAGGCTTTGGTATGTCGCTTTTGCTACGTATTGATGCGACCGTCCTCCTCCACACACAGACGCGCGTGCTGGTGACCCACGGCCTGAGCTACCTGCCCCAGGTGGACCTGATCCTGGTGATGGTGGAGGGCGAGATCACGGAGATGGGCTCCTACCTGGAGCTGATGGCCAGGGAGGGGGCCTTCGCCGAGTTCCTGCACACCTACGCCAACGCAGAGCAGGGCGACGACGACTCCAGTGAGACCACACACACTACACCTGGTTAAACTCACTACACCTGGTTAAACTCACTACACCTGGTTAAACTCACTACACCTGGTTAAACTCACTACACCTGGTTAAACTCACTACACCTGGTTAAACTCACTACACCTGGTTAAACTCACTACACCTGGTTAAACTCACTACACCTGGTTAAACTCACTACACCTGGTTAAACTCACTACACCTGGTTAAACTCACTACACCTGGTTAAACTCACTACACCTGGTTAAACTCACTACACCTGGTTAAACTCACTACACCTGGTTAAACTCACTACACCTGGCCAAACTCACTACACCTGGTTAAACTCACTACACCTGGTTAAACTCACTACACCTGGTTAACCTGGTTAAACTCACTACACCTGGTTAAACTCACTACACCTGGTTAACCTGGTTAAACTCACTACACCTGGCCAAACTCACTACACCTGGCCAAACTCACTACACCTGGCCAAACTCACTACACCTGGCCAAACTCACTACACCTGGCCAAACTCACTACACCTAGTTAAACTCACTACACCTGGTTAAACTCACTACACCTGGTTAAACTCACTACACCTGGTTAAACTCACTACACCTGGTTAAACTCACTACACCTGGTTAAACTCACTACACCTAGTTAAACTCACTACACCTAGTTAAACTCACTACACCTGGTTAAACTCACTACACCTGGTTAAACTCACTACACCTGGTTAAACTCACTACACCTAGTTAAACTCACTACACCTAGTTAAACTCACTACACCTGGCCAAACTCACTACACCTAGTTAAACTCACTACACCTGGCCACACTCACTACACCTGGTTAAACTCACTACACCTGGCCACACTCACTACACCTGGTTAAACTCACTACACCTGACCAAACTCACTGCACATGGACAAACTCACTACACCTGGCCAAACTCACTACACCTGGTTAAACTCACTACCAGTGGCGTGCACAGATAGACACTAGGGGGTGCTAGAGCACCTCCTGCCCTTGCCCACTGGACATCAATGTGCCCTTTTTTGTACAGTATGTGGACCATGGTGACATTGATCAATTCTTGATAAAACAAATCTTCTAATATATTATTTATGCCCCAAAATCTATAAATCTCACACTATCCTTTTTGCTAATGAAAAATAGCAGATCTACAAGCTCATAGCGCGCCACCGAGTGGCGTGCTATGAGCTTGTAGGTCTGCTATTTTTTGAAAAATCGAAGAACGACTGACATAGAAACATAGCTTTTTCAGAAAACTGTAAGGATATAGAAGACATTTTTAGAATCTGATCTCAGGTCAAAATGGGTTAAGGCAACCGGCCGGTTCCACGCGCTGCACAAGGTGCCCTTTTTTCACTTGAGCACCTGCCCCTCTAAATGTCTGTGCACGCCACTGCTCACTACACCTGGCCAAACTCACTACACCTGCCCAAACTCACTACACCTGGTTAAACTCACTACACCTGGTTAAACGCACTACACCTGGTTAAACTCACTACACCTGGTTAAACTCACTACACCTGACCAAACTCACTACACCTGGTTAAACTCACTACACCTGACCAAACTCACTGCACATGGACAAACTCACTACACCTGGACAAACTCACTACACCTGGACAAAAACAGTAGGGGCACACATGACCCGTGCCATGAGCATGCCTCTGGCTTGGCCGGGAACTTCCGGCGAGGACATTAGGCTCAGTGCATACTGTGCTGTAAGTGTAGTGTCCCTTTTCCAGAAGGTGACATAAACATTTACCGTTTCCGGGTCAGTTTCCCATAGCTTAATTTGAACCGGAAACACGCAACACCTTCGTATGCGGGGCCCTGGGCTTCGTTCATTATCCTATACCTCTTTAGAACCTCAAACGCCCTCCCAGGCAATGGGAAGTAAGCAACATCCTTGCAGTCAAAGGGAGGCACGCAATTTCCATTGGATAAGCATTCAAATAACTTCCTAATTCCTTCCTGATTCTGCTAGTTGCATCCATAGCATGCTTTAGTCATTAGGCCCAAGCTGCAGGACTTGTGAATCCCGCAGCTTATTTTTTTATTGAGCCACATTTTGGCTTCATCACTTTGCTTTCAGCTGGTTTCAGCTGGTTTCGTTGTGATCCATGTCGTCTTTATGTCTCATTGTCTTCGTCATGTACATTCCTCTTTCCAACCTCAGTCTTAGAGGCGATTTAAAGCTGCTATAAGCAATATTTTTTCAGTATTTCTCAAAATGTTAATTAACGTTGTTTTTCTTTTGGTATTCAGACAGCTAGCAATGGGAAAAACTTCATCCAAACTTCCAAAGACTTTCCTAGAAGCTTTGTCATTGGTCGATTTGCCTGTCTACTCGATGATTGGTTAGTCATTTCTGCAGGTTTTATATCGACCAATGACAAAGCTTCTAGGAAACTCTTTGAATGCATGAATCCCTAGATGCGTCACATAGACTACATTTTTTGGGAGTGTTTTACTCATTGCTGTCTGAATACCAAAAGAGAGAGAAAAAAAGGGCATTACAATTTTGACATATTCTTGCTTATAGCTACTTTAGAGCGGTAACGTTGCCTCCTCTATTGCTTCTAGTTCTACTTGTGAGACGTTGCTGCCACCTGCTGGCATAATATGAAACAATATGAGTTATATTCAAAATTCAAGTTTTATTTGTCAATGATTTTAAACAGGTACAAGCACACAATGTTTGTTGGGACTTGTCTCATGCACTGTGCTACTGTACATATATAATGGCAAGAAAAATATAAAATAAATGACAATAATACAATATAAAATTATAAAATGTTAGGCTATATACAAATATACAGTGATAGGGCTATACGCAAATACTTTTTGTGTGCAGTCGATTTCAGATAAAAAAAACGGCATTGTTTTACCCAAATGTGCAAAGTGACTATTGTGCAAAGCAACCAAATATATGTTCTAGATGCGACATACTAATTACTACACGGGTTGTGTTTATAACCACGCCCCCGGGCAAGTTAAGTTTACTGAGGTTAAGGTCAGGGTTAGGTTTAGGTATAGTTTTACTGGAACTGGTTGGAATAACGTGTTCCTTCCACGCGCTATGCCCAACCAGGGAAACCCCCCCCTGTCAGGTGTAAAGGAGCATCAGGCATGAAGGAAGCATGAGTTCAAGTCCGTTGCTCTCCCTAGGTTGGCGGAGGGTGTGTAGAGCCCAGGATCACATTAGATAATTGACACAGGGGTGAAAAATGGGTTACAAAAAAATATAAGAAAAAAAAAGTATAGTTTTACTGAGGTTAGGCTGTCAATCACAGCGACTGGCCAATCACAGCGCGTCCTTGCACAACTCGTGTAGGCTTTGGTATGACGCACATAGACATAATGGTAGACGCCCTTTTCGACTCTGGAGCGTATATGCTCAAGGGAGGGCAAAGAAATCCCGAGATTCCTTTGCGAAGCCCCGCGGAAGCATGAGCCTGCGTCACAGAGTGCATGTTCGGGTCTGTAAGTCCCGGAAAAGACGTGCTGCGATTGGCCATGCTGTTTAAATAAAGACCTGTTGATCATGACGGATGTATGTATAAAAAATCATCATTGAATCAAATCATTTCTGTTGTTTTAACAACTCATCCCAATTAAGTGAATGTTCCGCCCCCTTTCTCCTGTTCTCACCAACCTGCGCTATGATTTATTCTGTGTTTGTCTTCTTTACATGTGATGTGTCCATATGTGTCTTTCTCTATTTGTCTTTTTTGTTTTTCCCTCGTCTGCCCTTCATTCAGAAGAGGGAAGGGAGGAGGAGGAGGAGGAGGAGGAGGAGGAGGAGGAGGAGGAGGGGAGAGATGAAGGTTTGGCTGGTTGTTGTGTTCATTGGTCCATTATGGGGACTTGGTTCAAAAAGGGGCATGTTTCTGATCTTAGACGTCAGAATGTGTTTACTCGTCTTGTGGGGAGAAAAACGTGTTTTGTGAGTGCCTCTGGAGCAAGTGAGTTAAGTTAACTAACATCACTTTCTCTTGCCACTGCTCTGCACTCTCAGTGGAAATGGCGGTTGATGTACTCACTCCTTTGTGTCACTCCACCAGTGTAACATTTTGACAGCACATTTTGATTTAGTCAGTCTTTTGAATAAAATTGCGTGTACATTGGCTATTTTCGGTGTGCGACATCTGTTCTCAACCAAGCATAAAATGACTTGGTTATACTTATCTCTTCTTTGCTACTCCCTCCATAAGATTTACATCTGTTTTTTATTTGTTGATAGTCCGTTTATTTAGCCATAGTTTCAGTAATCACAGCTTAGCTTTTTTTTAGTTTCCGTAGTCGACTTTAACACTGCACTCCACGCAACGAGAACACAGATTATTTTGTCTGACATCAGTGGAAACATGTCCTTGTCTTGGTCCCCTACTGGTGCTTGGTACGTGCATGACGTTACGAGAAGGAATGGATTTCTAATCGGGCCTGCGTGGGGCAGACTCGCAGCCTGCGTGGTTCATGAATGTCCGCACACGTTCTATAATCCTGCCCCGGCCTTCATTCAATAAATAATACAACGTTTACCCCCACGGGGGAAACATTTAGTCGTTTCCTTTTTTGTAGAAATGGGTAAAAGGACAAGGAAGGATACTGACAGGGTGCTTCTTACTTAAAGTTCATATACAGCCATTCTATCTAACATGCAAATTATATTTGCATGTTGGCCTTTTTGGGGGGCATTGTATTCAAACGTATCTCCTTTGGGTCCTCACTGATGCTCACTTTAGCAGCACCATTCGGTCTACTCGCTCTGTGTCACAAACGTGAGCAGTTCTAAAATGTCCCTGCTGATAATGTCTTGATGCAACAGTCGTGGCCACGTGGCTATTTTTAGCATCCTAACTGCCTAGGATGGGAAAGGCTATATTTTTTTCCCTTATCTTGAAACGCATGTTTAAGAAACCCACAGCTTGACTGATACACGGAGTGAGTTGACAAAAAATGGCCCCTACTGCATTGAGCATCAGTGAGGAGGCCATGGTTTTGTTTTGGTTGAACGAGTGTTCAACCAGCCTCCTCACGCAGGTTCAGTTGACCAGGTTCTGTCCTTTTAGTGTCCTTCATAGTGCTGCTGCTGCTGCTGCTAGAAGCTCCATGTATGGCTCATTGAGGGATGTCGTTCTGCATCTGGCCCGGACTGGCTTCAGTGGCACGCCGCGCATGTCAATTCAAACAGCTGGTGCCCAGACTGTTCAGGAGGAATGGTGAACGTTTCCTTCTGATGCTGCGTTCACACGGGCCGATGCAAAAAAGATGCAAAGCTTACTACACGGTGCTTGTGGCTTTTGCAGCAGCTACAACACGTCGGGCGTATCTTTGTATCCTCATGTCGCTGCCTGGCTTCCATTGAAAATGAATGGTAGACTGTATTGTTGTACTGTTGCATCTGGACGCAGCATGAGAACATTTTGCAAATGGATGGGTCCCCAAAAAGGAACAGCCATGCTAACCTGCACTGCATTTTATTATTAAGCATAACTTATAAATGCATATTGCAATAATCAGACTATTTAAAGGACAGTTCATGATTGGGCAAGTAGTGGTAGGCCTAGTAGTGGCGGTAGTAGTAGTAGTAGTAGTAATAATAAGTTACTAGCGATCACATAAAACGTAGCCACTGGTTCCCATGTTGTTGGCTTCATCAAAGTAGTCTGACAGACTCCTGCTAGGATGTGTTGTACTGGTGTGGTGTGTGTTCTGTGTGAAGGTGACAGAGTCCAACTAGGATGTGTTGTACTGGTGTGGTGTGTGTGTGTTCTGTGTGAAGGTGACAGAGTCCAACTAGGATGTGTTGTACTGGTGTGTGGTGTGTTCTGTGTGAAGGTGATCGGTTGAATAGAATTAACAGCTTGACCGACGGACACTTTGAGAAGAAAACCAGCATGGTGGTGGTGTTTGAATGCAAGCAAAACTACCGAGAGTGTAGACATCTTTGATGTCATTGCACAATATTGAGTATATATGTATATAATCTGATGCTGATTTCACTGTTTCTATTTCCCTATTTTATTTCATTTATTTATTTTAGTTTCTGGACCAAAGAAAGGAATAGAGAACGGAGGTCCTGCCGCTGTCATTGGGTGAGTGTCTGGAAATCAGTAATGTGTATTTTGTGAGAACATGATGTCAACAGACCAGTTCTGTTGTCATCATGACACCCTCCATGCACACTGGCACATGACGATGTGCATGTCAAGTCTACACACACAGGCATAATATGCACACTTTTTAAATGCACACACACACACACACACAATGCAGTTAGACCTTCAAGCACCTCAAAATATGCTTCTACGGCTAATGTATATTCTTCGCTAATTTGTATTACTATTGTTATTGCTGCTACGATGTTGAGGAACCAAAACTAAATAATGTCACTCTTGTGTGCTCGTATATAAGAAATTCTTGAAATGTTACCATGAGGCCAGACAAATGTATTTGTATAGCGCCCATTCAACAAGAAGACAATTCAATGTGCTTTACGCACAACATCAAGCAAAGCCAAGGAAACTCAATTAGAAAATTACATTAGGATACAATAAAACACATATGACTAAAAATAACAAATAATTACCGTGCAGAAGAGAACGGAAATGGATGGACATGATGTACAAGTACACCCCCTGGACATGACGCTAGTATGTCACCGGGACTTACCCCCAATTTAAGCCAACCCTTTGATGCTGAGTGACAAGCAGGGAGGCACTGGGTCCCATTTTTCCGAACCCCGGGGAACTTCCAGTCTCTAGGGCAGACACTCTAACCACAAGGCCACTGAGCTTTATTTAACCAGTAACAACACATTGAGACTGCGTCTCTTTTACAAGTGGGAACTGGCCAAGAGGCAGAAATAAAATTACACTTCAATACTACATCGTACACATTATAGAACAGCAAATAAAACAGCCATGATGCACCTCAAAGTACCTATGAAATAAATACAACAAATCACTAAAGTGCTGATCATTTAGTGGCAGGGCAAATACACAATGTACAAAATAATAAATATATAGGCATGAACATAGGCTGGTACATATCCAAACATGTGCAGGTGTTGGACTGTACATCCAAGATGCTCCTTTTGAAACTTCTCAAAGGAACTTTCAAAGCCAATTTTTTTTGTCTGGACTGTAGGTCGTTCCACGACCAAGGGGCCAAAGAAGGCCAGACATTTTTATACCCCCCCTCGGATTTGAATGCTGTGGTACTACACACCGTAGCCAAGCATTTGATCTGAGGTTTAGACCATTAAGCTGGTAGTAACATTGTCGTGTAATAACGTTCATCAATGTAAACCTCCTCCCTGCAGTCAAGGTGTCCAGCAGAGCGGCAGTTCCACCAAACTGGCTCAGAAGAGCGGAGCGGGGGACGAGGTTCTGGGGAAGAAGGCCAAGAACGATGAGGTGGGCAAGCTGATGGAGGCAGACAAGGCCAACACGGGGAAGGTAAGGTTGGTTGTGTGTGTGTGTGTGTGTGTGTGTGTGTGTGTGTGTGCACGTGCGTGCGTGCGTGCGTGCATGCGTGCACCTCGTTCAACATTTTGTGCAATACATTGTGTGTGTGTGTGTGTGTGTGTGTGTGTTCCGTTTTTATGTCTGTGGACAAAGATTGGTTGTCAACGTGATAGCGTCCGAACCGTGCAAGATGCTCAGTCACGCGGTAAACCGATAATAGCTAGCTGATAGCATTTTCTCCATTAGCTTTGCTATGACGTCCTCATAATAACACGCTTTCAGTGGATACTTTTCAGTAACCCTTAGTGCTAATTAAAGAAAGGCTTGTCGACAGCGACTATATACAGCAGTGGTTCCCAAACTTTTTCATGTCCAGGACCCCCAAATTGACACGAATTAGCCCTGCGGACCCCCATTTGAAAAGGTATGCCAGGGACCCCCATAAGAGAAGATTTTTACTACAGCTCTAGTAGTGATTCTCAACCATTTTCATTTCAAGCACCCCCAGTTTGACACGCATTAGTCTACGGACCCCCATTTATTGGAATTTCTATCTCTGGGACCCCCAATTTATGCTGTAAAATCAATGTTAATTTAACTCTGAGAGGGTCCGTTTGGTTCCGTTTGTTTCCATTTGTACACTCTCTTGAGTTACAGACCCATAAGGGTCCATTTGGTTCCTAACTATCATTTAGGTGGGGAGTTCCAGGGGGTCCCCAGCTAAATGATAGTTTGGAACCAAATGGACCAGTATGGGTCTAGGGTCCATTTGGTTCCATTTGTACACTCTCAGAGTTAAAATAATACTGATTTTACAATATAAATTGGGGTCCCAGAGATCGAAATGCCATTAAATGGGGGGTCCGTAGACTAATGCATGTCAAATTGAGAGCCGTGAAAATCTTCTCGTATGGGGGTCCCTGGCATATCTTTTCAAATGGGGGGTCCGCAGGGCTAATTAGTGTCAATTTAGGGGTCCTTGACGTGAAAAAGTTTGGGAACCACTAGCCTCGGAAACCCAGACGTTTTTATTTCCAGGGAGAAAAAAAACGTCTGGGTCCGAGTCCACTTCAATTCGGCATAGAGTAGCATAAACGTCGCTCACTCTCTGCTGATTTCTGATCGTCTGCACCACTGTTAAATTGATGCACACACGCACACATGTACACACACACTCCTCTCTGTCGCTCTAATTAATTAGTCTCATGTCATGCAGCTGCGTGTAGTTTCTCCCGGCGAATCCTGCCGGGAGCTGCCTATGCCATAGAAAGCATAGGTGAGTTCCAGTCTAGGGAACCACTGCCCTAGGGGTCCCCGGACCCCACTCTGGGAACCACTGATATCCAGTACTGTATTGTGACCTTTTGGACCTCCCTCCCCAGGTGAAGCTGGCGGTGTTCTGGGAGTACATGAAGGCCATCGGCGTGCTGCTGTCCATCATCAGCCTGCTGCTCTTCGTGGTTCACCACACGGCCTCGCTGTTCTCCAACTACTGGCTCAGCCTGTGGACGGACGACCCCGTGGTCAACGGAACGCAGCCCAACCGGGAGATGAGGCTGGGCGTCTACGGAGCCCTGGGCTTCACACAAGGTCAGGAGGGAGGGAGAGGGTGCTGGGTGTAGGGGGGGGGGGGTTGGGGGTGGATTGGGTGTTAAAGTAGCTATAAGCATGATTTTTTTTCTTTCCCAGGACCCCAACGTATACTCCGTCTATATAATATCCCTCTGCCATATAATCACGGTGTAGTCGCCGTAGTCTGAAAACCCACCTCTTCAGACTCCATCTCGGCCCGTAGAACTTGCACTTGCCTCGACAACCTTACAGGCGTATATAACTTATGTAATATAAGATTTATAAGTTAGCATTTTATGTAGACGTAGCACATGGCACTCTAAAATGTATACTCATAGCTTCTTCACTGTGCAGATAATCTACTGTTTGACAGATATTAGGCTCTTAGCTTGCTTATGACTTCTTGATGACTATTTCTATGTATTTGACCTTGTGTTGTTTTTGTAAGCTTGTAAATCGCTCTGGATTAAGAGCGTCTGCTAAATGCCTAAATTGTAACTACCCCTTCCTCTCCCCTTATCTCCCCTCCCCCCAGGCCTGGCGGTCTTCTGCTACTCTATCTCTGTGTCTTAAATACCCCTCTCCTCTCTCTCCTCCCCCCAGGCGTGGCGGTCTTCTGCTACTCCATCTAACTACCCCTCTCTCCCCTCCCCCCAGGCGTGGCGGTCTTCTGCTACTCCATCTAACTACCCCTCTCTCCCCTCCCCCCAGGCGTGGTGGTCTTCTGCTACTCTATCTCTGTGTCTTAACTACCCCTCCCTCTCCTCTCTCTCTCCCCTGCTACTCCATCTAACTACCCCTCTCTATCCCCTCCCCCCAGGCGTGGCGGTCTTCTGCTACTCTATCTCTGTGTCTTAACTACCCCTCCCTCTCCTCTCTCTCTCCCCTGCTACTCCATCTAACTACCCCTCCCTCTCCTCTCTCTCTCCCCTGCTACTCCATCTAACTACCCCTCTCTCTCTCCTCCCCCCAGGCGTGGCGGTCTTCTGCTACTCTATCTCTGTGTCTTAACTACCCCTCCCTCTCCTCTCTCTCTCCCCTGCTACTCCATCTAACTACCCCTCCCTCTCCTCTCTCTCTCCCCTGCTACTCCATCTAACTACCCCTCTCTCTCTCCTCCCCCCAGGCGTGGCGGTCTTCTGCTACTCTATCTCTGTGTCTTAACTACCCCTCCCTCTCCTCTCTCTCTCCCCTGCTACTCCATCTAACTACCCCTCCCTCTCCTCTCTCTCTCCCCTGCTACTCCATCTAACTACCCCTCTCTCTCTCCTCCCCCCAGGCGTGGCGGTCTTCTGCTACTCTATCTCTGTGTCTTAACTACCCCTCCCTCTCCTCTCTCTCTCCCCTGCTACTCCATCTAACTACCCCTCTCTCTCCTCTCTCTCTCCCCTGCTACTCCATCTAACTACCCCTCTCTCTCTCCTCCCCCCAGGCGTGGCGGTCTTCTGCTACTCCATCTCGGTGTCCATCGGGGGCATCCTGGCCTCGCGCTACCTCCACCAGTCCATGCTGTTCAACGTGCTGCGCTCGCCCATGTCCTTCTTCGAGCGCACGCCCAGCGGCAACCTGGTGAACCGCTTCGCCAAGGAGACGGACACCATCGACTCGGTGCTGCCCGGCATCATCAAGATGTTCATGGGCTCCATGTTCAACGTGCTGGGCGGCTGCGCCATGATCCTGGTGGCCACGCCGCTGGTGGCCGTGGTCATCCCTCCGCTGGGACTGCTCTACCTCTTCGTCCAGGTGGGTGTGAACTAGGGCATACTAGTCGACTAGTTTACTAGTCGACTAGTAAATCCACTAGTCGACCTTGTTGGTACTAGTTGACTAGTTTTTTGGGGGGGGGTTCTTCGATTTTGTAGGCCTCAAGATCAGGTAGATTATAGTTAAAGTCACCAATGTACACAGTTTTTAAATGTACAAATATTTATTTCCCCCCCAAAAAAAACAACATAATAGGTAGTTAAACAACTAGTCGACTAGTAAACTAGGCAACTAGTAAAAATGACTAGAAGTGAATGCCCTAGTGTGAACGAGAACGGGCCTCCGCGAGGCGATAGCGCTTTTTACGTGTTTTTTATTGAAGTCTCATGGCGCCAAAAACGCCTTTTTTACGTGTTTTTGGACGTTTTATTAATTCATAATCGTCTCGCTAATATTTACCGGAAAGCGGAGCTCCCGGTTACAACTCTCAGCTCGCTGTGTTTTTCCTGTCGCAAGATGGCGGCCCGCACAATGCTTTGTGAGCGGCGATCTTTTGCGGCGTTTCTCTCGGATTTGCGGCTCAGATTGATGTCGATTTGAACAACGTGACGATGTTAGGGTCTCAATACAAAATCGTCACTACCGCACGGTTAAAATATGAATGCTTCTGAAGACTTTTAAATATGCGGTGTTCATATTGGCTATAGCCGATTCTCGCTAACTGTTTTTTGGGGAAGGGAAACGGAAGGGGTTTCCCAAGTGAAATAGAGCGCTGTCTATGGTGGCGGCAGCACGACGGTGCCGGAGGTTTTGGTGGTGGGCAATGAGTTAAGGTCAGTCCACACCAAGGGGCCAGTTAGGCTATTCAACGTTGAAGCTCTGGGCCCTAGTGGTAGGAGGAGGGACTAAAGGCGGACCCGTGGATTCATGACCGGGAAACCCCGTGCAGCTGGGCTTTAACATTGTGTCGTGACGTAGGACCATCACTCCAACGTCACCCCGGACCTCAAATTTGAGGTCCGGAGGAGGGACTTCCGGCAGTCTTCCGGGTGCTTCAAAACGCCACTGAGCAACTTCCACTGACATGAATAGCTGGGGGGGCGGAGCTTCGCGCCAGTTCAGTCTCTATCCTTTTATATACTCTATGGTTCACACCAATGCAACTCCTTGCAACGAAATTGTTGTAGAGACTGTTGTGGACTGACACGTTGCAGACTGGTGCCATTTGGGGATAATGGAGTTTCAAGTGGTTGCAAGGATTCAACAATGATGTCACTAATAATGCAACACGGAAGTAGCACGGACTCGAAACTAAACCTAAACCACAGTGACGTGACGTCACTGACGAATCCTTGGTATTGGCATCTTCATGCGACCGAGTCAATGTCACTCCGCTGGAGGATTTATATTCATGGCCGCGAAACAATGACCGCCACAATGAACCCCATTCATTGTCTCTTGCTTTACTCCATCCTCTCTCTCCCTCCCAGAGGTTCTACGTGGCCTCGTCTCGTCAGCTGAAGCGTCTGGAGTCGGTGAGCCGCTCTCCGGTCTACACCCACTTCAGTGAGACCCTGCTGGGCACCAGCGTCATCCGGGCCTTCGGAGAGCAGGAGCGCTTCATCCGCGAGAGCGACCACCGCGTCGACCACAACCAGAGGGCCTACTACCCCAGCATCGTGGCCAACAGGTGAGTGATGTGACCACAACCAGAGGGCCTATACTACCCCAACATCGTGGCCAACAGGTGAGTGATGTGACCACAACCAGAGGGCCTATACTACCCCAGCATCGTGGCCAACAGGTGAGTGATGTGACCACAACCAGAGGGCCTATACTACCCCAGCATCGTGGCCAACAGGTGAGTGATGTGACCACAACCAGAGGGCCTATACTACCCCAGCATCGTGGCCAACAGGTGAGTGATGTGACCACAACCAGAGGGCCTATACTACCCCAGCATCGTGGCCAACCGGTGGGTGATGTGACCACAACCAGAGGGCCTATACTACCCCAGCATCGTGGCCAACAGGTGAGTGATGTGACCACAACCAGAGGGCCTATACTACCCCAGCATCGTGGCCAACAGGTGAGTGATGTGACCACAACCAGAGGGCCTATACTACCCCAGCATCGTGGCCAACAGGTGAGTGATGTGACCACAACCAGAGGGCCTATACTACCCCAGCATCGTGGCCAACAGGTGAGTGATGTGACCACAACCAGAGGGCCTATACTACCCCAGCATCGTGGCCAACAGGTGAGTGATGTGACCACAACCAGAGGGCCTATACTACCCCAGCATCGTGGCCAACCGGTGGGTGATGTGACCACAACCAGAGGGCCTATACTACCCCAGCATCGTGGCCAACAGGTGAGTGATGTGACCACAACCAGAGGGCCTATACTACCCCAGCATCGTGGCCAACAGGTAAGTGATGTGACCACAACCAGAGGGCCTATACTACCCCAGCATCGTGGCCAACAGGTGAGTGATGTGACCACAACCAGAGGGCCTATACTACCCCAGCATCGTGGCCAACAGGTGAGTGATGTGACCACAACCAGAGGGCCTACTCTACCCCAGCATCGTGGCCAACAGGTGAGTGATGTGACCACAACCAGAGGGCCTACTACCCCAGCATCGTGGCCAACAGGTGAGTGATGTGACCACAACCTGAGGGCCTACACTACCCCAGCATCGTGGCCAACAGGTGAGTGATGTGACCACAACCAGAGGGCCTACTACCCCAGCATCGTGGCCAACAGGTGAGTGATGTGACCACAACCAGAGGGCCTACACTACCCCAGCATCGTGGCCAACTGGTGGGTGACGCCGAGGTCACAAGTCTAACTTCAGTGTTACAATGGCCGTTGATATGCATTAGATTAGAGATGGTTCAGTTTAGGTATAATGGTTGTGCTTTAGACGGTTAGGTTAGACATGGTTAAGTTGTAGGTTAGTCTCGCGAGCCACATGCTTCCGTCATACGTGTCGCTTCGCCCTGCGCTTTGAGCTTGTGGATCTGCTACTTTTGCTGCTTTTTTGTGGGACGCTGTAGTAAAGTAGGCCGTTCATTTAGAAATGGTAAATTGTGCATTTATATAGTGCTTCAATCCAAAGCACTTTACATAGATTGTGCATTGAACATTCACCCATTCTCACACACACATTTCATACACCGATGCCAGAGGAAACCATGCAAGGCATCAACCTGCACATCGGGAGCAATTAGGGGTTCAGAGTCTTGCTCAAGGACACTTTGACGGTAACCAACTCTGTGTGGAGCCGGGTTCGAACTGGGAACCTCGCGGTTCCCATCCGTCTGCTCTACCGGCCACCTCTACCCCTGAGCCACTGCTGGCCCATTAACAGTGGGATTCATTAATCGTAATCCCCATTTGACTGCTGTTGTTTTTCACTAACCTTTTTGAAGAACAACCCGGCCGCGATCGTCGTTCCATTACATGAAAATCCGCCTTAAAATAGTGTGATCGTTTGTAATAATGGTGTCCACAAATATTCCTTGGTCCCGACGACAACAACAGCAGCGGGGGGAACTGGGAGACACGGGCGCCGCCGTTCCGCTCCAATAGACTTTGCGTTGCGCCTCAGGGGGGGATTCACACTATGGTCCCGGATGCTCACTCAGGACCACTTGTGGTAGTGTGAATGCTGTGTACCGTTCCCGGGTAGCGGATCAGCCCAACCGTTCCCAGGTCCACATCGGGACCGATTTGAAGTGTAGTCGGATTCAGATCGATGCAATGTGAAGAGCGTTGAATACAGTTGAACGAAGTGTACTCTGTTGCGGAAGAATCAAGGCCAATGTGAAGCCAATAGTTTCATTATATAGATATTCCACTGTTATGTTCTTAGCTTACGTATGTTTCATGATAACTACTTTGTACGTATATGATGCTTTTTTCTTTCTTGCTTAATGTATGTCGCTCTGGATTAAGAGTGTCTGCTAAATGCCTAAATTGCTTGTTTGTGTGCAGGTGGATGGCGGTGCGTCTGGAGTTTGTGGGGAACTGCATCGTGTCGTTTGCCGCTCTGTTCGCTGTGATATCCAGAAAGAACCTGAGTCCAGGCATCATGGGCCTGTCCATCTCATACGCTCTGCAGGTCAACACACACACACACACACACACACACACACACATTCATTTTCATCACTAGGAGGCAGGGCTGCAACTTGTTAATGTTATGTAATGTGTAAAAAAATATATAATTTGTAAAACATTTTAAAATGGTGAAAATAGCCAATCTACAAGTTCACAGCGGCTCACGTCGCGAGGCGTTGTGAGCTTGTAGATCTGCACTCTTGTATCATGTACCGTAGTATGACATCTGTTTTTATTATACATTTAATCTATTCAATTGATTTAGACTTCAGAGTTACTGTAGATCATAAAGTGACAGTAAAAGTAGGTAATAAACTACACAAGGATGGTAAATGCCAAGTTATCTGAGCCCAAAACAGACCTGTTTTAATAGCGTAATGTGTTTACCCAGTAGTCACATAGCATTCTTTTGAGTGGTGTAAACCACTCCTACAACTGGCTTTTGTGTGCAGAAAAAAATGAGCATGGTTGCTATGTTCAAAATAATTTCTGACGTAATTAAATCACACCCAGGTGAACTGGATGACCGTAGCAACCATGGTCATTTTCTCTGCACAGAAAAAGCCAGTTGTGAAATCACATCCGGGTGTGATTTCATTACGTCAGATCAGAGCTGATCAGGCTACATAATACCTTACCTTATTTCATTACGTCAGACATTACGTCAGACCACAGCTGATCATGCTATATAAAACCTTACACCACTCAGTTCACACGGGTGTGATTTTTTATTTCCATTATATGGCCATTTTTTCATGTTCTAATATGGAAGAAAGACAAACATTCACATCACTTAACTGAACATTGATTTTTTGTCTTGATTTTTTTTCCCATTGTTTTTCACCCGTATTCGTCACTCATGCATTGTTGTTATGTTTGTGTGTGTAAGGCATTTTGGCGGTGTTGCATCCGACGCCTCTTCAGCCACTAATGTGTGTGTATTTACCCCATGACTCTTGACTGTGTAGCTGACAGCCTCTCTGTCGTGGCTGGTGAGGATGTCCTCTGACGTGGAGACGAACATCGTCGCTGTGGAGAGGGTCAAAGAGTACGGCGACACAGAGAAAGAGGTATGATTAACCCATTTAGACCTGACGTCGAATTTTTAAAAATGTCTTTTTAAAATGTATTTTTTTCTGAAAAACCTCATGTTTATATATCGGTGGTTCTCAATATTTCATGTCAAGGACCCCAAAAGTTATATGTAATTGGCCGCCGACCCCCATCTGAAAATATGTTGTTCTAGGGGACCTCCAGAAGCAAAGATTTGAGTTAAAAACTGAAACTCTGAAAGAATATTCAAAGATTTGAGGCACATTTTCACCATTTTTCAAAAATAGCAGACCTACAAGCTTGTAGATCTGCTATTTTTCAATAGCTAAAGTATAACATAGGCCTAATGCTTAAAACACCAAAAGGGGTTCCCGCCCAAAATGGATTAAGTGTAGTATAACCTTAGTGTCCCCAACAACCCCCCCCAAAAATGGGGTTACAAACCCAGCGTCGCACCCCGCACACCTGTTTGCATGCCTGTTTGAAACGAGCATCGGCGATGGCACTTTCGCCTCACAGCTACAACGTCCTGGGTTTGATTCCCCGCTGGGGGGGCGTGTTCTCTCCTCCGCGTCATCAGTGCCCATACTCTAGGCGGGGTTGGCGAAAGGGCCTTTCTGTGTGGAGTTTTGCAGGTTCTCCCCATGTCCCCTAGGATAGCTACTCTCACAAAAATAATGCAGTAATACTGGTCTCTATACTGCCTCCCCTTGGCCAGCCAGGAGAGCCTGATGGAGGGGTAAATGGTGCATTTATATAGCGCCTTTATCCAAGGCACTTTACAGAGATTGTGCATTACATTCACCCATTCACACACACATTCATACACCGATGGCGGCGGAAACCATGCGAGGCACCAATCAGCACACCAGGAGTAGGGGTTCAGTGTCTTGCTCAAGGACACTTCGACACCAACTCTGGGGGAGCCCGGGTTCGAACTGGCAACCTTGCGGTTACCATCCAGGCACTCTACCCCTGAGCCACCGCCGCCCCTGGGGAAAGGAACTGGTTGGAGATAGTGTTCCTTCCACGCGCTACGTACTGTACAACCCGGGGAAACTCCCCCCTGTCAGGTCAAAAGAAGCGGCTTGGACTCCTCGTGCATTGAAGGAAGCATGAGGTCAGTCCGTTGCTCTCCCCAGGTTGGCAGAAGGAGTGTAGAACCCATTAGACAATTGGGTGGGGAAAATAAATCGTGGGATAAGAAATTAAGAAGAAAAAAAGAAACGAGCATCGTAGCTGTGGAGAGGGTAGTGTAGTTTAGGGCAGGGGTTCCCAAAGTGGGGTCCGGGGACCCTTAGGGGTCCCTGAGGGAGTTCCAGGGGGTCCCCACCCCAGCTAAATGATAGTTAGGAACCAAATGGACCCTTATGGGTCTGGAACCAAACGGATAGATGGGGGGGTCCGTAGCCTAATGCCGGTCAAACTGGGGGTGCTTGAAATGAAAATGGTTGAGAGCCGTAAAAATCTTCTCTTATGAGGGGTCCCTGGCATATCTTTTCAAATGGGGGGTCCGTGTGGCTAATTAGTGTCAATTTGGGGGTCCTTGACATGAAACAGTTTGGGGACCACTGCTTTAGCGAGTGTCCTCTCTCCACTGCAACAGACACACAGAAACAGGGGAGTGGTCAGGGTTCTTCAAGGTATGATCGGAGATTTTTGGGGTATTTCTACTGCATTTGGGGGGTGGAGATAAATGATCATACCACTAGAGGGCGCCTATGCTCCAAGGATTGTTACATTATTGTGTTTGGGTTAAGAATCCTGATCGGTGTGGAGACTGGAGAGCAATTTAAAGAATGAGAAATGTTGAAACCTGTGCTTGGCAAGACAAAGCGGTTCTATTTGTAGAGCACATTTCAACAACAAGGCAATGTGCTTTACACAGAACACCACTGTGCTTTACACACTCACCACTGCTTTACACAGAACACCACTGTGCTTTACACAGAACATCACTGCTTTACACAGAACATCAAGTTAAATGGAAACACAATTATAAAAGTGCATTGGGATTTTAAAAAGATCACACCCTTGTGAAGTGAGGGGCACTCTTATCATCGTACATCACCATGACGTAACATGTCGATTTGCTCGTCCACATATGACGTAAATTCTCCCTTCATTTTCAATGGGAATTTAATGTTTGTGTAAGATGAAAATCTGCACTGATTTCTTCTTTTTGAGGGGCGCTAGCCCCTCCTAAATTCAGCTATAACTTAAGTACAAATAAGTAAATTCAATTACAGTGCAGAAGAGAAAGAAAATGAACTCGCTGTGTGTGTGTGTCATCCTCCACCCTGCCCCCTGGCTGGCCCACAGTCGTTAGTAATACAAATGTGTGTGTGTGTGTGTGTGTGTGTGTGTGTGTGTGTGTGTGTGTGTGTGTGTGTGTGTGTGTGTGTGTGTGTGTGTGTGTGTGTGTGTGTGTGTGTGTGTGTGTGTGTGTGTGTGTGTGTGTGTGTGTCCATGTCCACTGTGCTCCGTCCTCCAGGCAGAGTGGAGTCATGACCCGTCCACCATGCCCCCGGGCTGGCCCACAGCGGGCTACATAGAGATCAGAGGCTTTGGGCTGCGCTACCGAGAGGACCAGGAGCTGGCCATCAGGAACATCAACGTCACCATCCAGGGAGGGGAGAAGGTACCGCTAACACAGTGGCGTGCACAGATAGACACTAGGGGGTGCTAGAGCACCACCTGCCCTTGCCCTCTGGACAGCAATGTGCCCTAAAAAAAAAAAAACTTTCTTTCTTTTTGTTTTTTTTACAGTGTACAGTATGTGGACCATGGTGACATTGATCATTTCTTGATAAAAAAAAATCTAATATATTATTATTCTAATAATATATTATTTATGCCCCAAAAACTATAAATCTCACCCCAAAATCTATAAATATCACACTGTTAATAAGGCAACCGGCCGGTTCCACGCACTGCACAAGGTGCCCCTTTTTTCACTCTAAATGTCTGTGCACGCCACTGCACAAACATGAATGAACGAATGAATACACGTCACGAGAGAGTGAATGAGTCTTTATTGCAGACGCATGGCCCATAGAAAAACACACAATTACATTACAACAACGAACATAAATAAAAACAGTCCGTTTAATTAATAATTTACATTTGGGGGATATCTTTCACAATAATAAATAAAACATGTTCTAGACATTGTAATGATCACAAAAAATATATGTTACAGGCATTTTAATTACTTTTATCAGGGTTAAAGTTGTGTAAATGTGTGCCTCTGTGGGGGGTATTTAGATGCAAATATCATGACCAATGGCATTGCAAGACGAAACAATGAACATCAATGATGATGTTTAGGTGAAAAAAGAACAGGGGAAAAAAACATTAATGAATTAATATAAAAATGTTGACGAAAAGCATCATTGGGGCTTACAGGGTTAACTCTTTGAGAGTTTCAAGGATTTCTATATAGTTTGTAGACTTCTCTATGGCAGAATGGCGTTTTTGAATGATTTATTGAAAATTCTCTGTTGTGAATGTGTGACAACGAAAGACCTTCAGAGAAAGCTTGACTTGTCTGCTTCCAGGAAAAAAATGAACTGAGTTGATAAAATGTTTAGTTCTTGTGTTGGAAGCCATTTAAAAGAGCCTGCATTTACACTGTTTTCTGTTTCTAGGACAACCAAAAAAAGTTATGCCCGGTTGAAGTTTTATTTTCTAAATGACTTTTTTTCTGCTGGGCGTACATAGCCATGCAATATCTCATTTTAAAGGGTGAGTTGTCTAGTTCAATTAAAATAAAATAAAAAGTTTCTCACATGTACCACTGTAGATATTTTGCCATCTATAAATAGCATGGTCAGTCATGATCAATCTGACCTATCCAGCTAAAAGTCCCCATAGCTCTGAAATTGGAACATCATATAAAATCAATTCTTTTTTGGGGTAAAATTAGACATTCTAACGCACATTTTGATATATACCATGTTTACATAGTCTTACCAGTACCTTGTCTATTCATGCATGTATCTCAAAAACCTGTTATGAAGAAACACAGTTTTGATAAAAAACACATCCAAGGACATTGTTTTGATATGACTTGGTGCCCATGATATGTATCAAAATATAGACTTGAATGTATACTGTATTATAAAAAAGAAATTGAGTTATTACCATCTACCGTTACAGAGTAAATCACAGTTGAAACTTGCTTAGTCATATACAATAAACCTCACAATAGTGAACAAAATAGTCATGACAGGTCTAACTCATTGTAAAAGCGTCTTTTATTTTTTACGACTACTAACATAATAAAATGATAAATATTACAGAAAATAAATAGGCCTACATACAAAACAGTTACTCCTCCCCTAGCTCTGATCCATAGCTCTAAATGCGCATTTAGAGCTATGGATCAGAGCTACTCCTCCCAAATGTCCCCAAACCCAGTCCTTGACGGTGTGTGTGTGTGAGTTAACCTGACTCCGCCATATGGGGCAGCAGAGTGTACACTGTGTTCCCCCCTCCTGCTCCCATCTGGGAACTCTCAGGCAGACTTGATCATAGACATATATACATAGACGCCCCTTCCGGCTCTGAGGCGTGTGTCAAAATTGAAGGCACTATTTTCCCGACATTCCTTGCGAAGAATAGCGGAAGCAAAGCGGAAGCTTGTCAAGCTTCCGCGTGCGTAACATAAGTCCCGGAAAAGACGCGCTGTGATTGGCCAGTAGTCACTTGAGTGACAGCGAGAGACATGGAGGATTCACATGAGTGACGTCACTCGGGCAGCGACGCAGTCGCATTCAGCAAATGCCTTCAGCACTTCTAAATAAGAAAGCTGCGGAGAACTGTTGCTTTGTGTTCACTCTTTTAATGTTTTCTGTTAGTAATCTAATCCCCCCTGGCTCTGATGTTGTATTGTTAATAACTTTGTTGTTTGTGTTTGTTTGTTTGTCTTGTTTTGTAATGTATATTGTCATGACTGTTATAAAGATTTGTTAAAAAAAAAAAAAGCCTTCAGCACTGCACTTCCGCCTTCATTGGGATACACGTCGCTCCAATGAACTGCAGCGGCAAATGAGGCGTCTATGTATATATGTCTATGGACTTGATGCCCGGCCACAAAACGGCCTGGCCAATCAGCAGCAGCTTCTAGCAACTTCTAGCAGTAGCTTCTAGCTGCTGCTGATTGGCCAGGCCGTTTTGTGAGCAACTTCGCTTCTAGCTGCTGCTGATTGGCCAGGCCGTTTTGTGGCCGGGCATCAAGTCTGCCTGAGAGTTCCCAGATGGGAGCAGGAGGGGGGAACCCAGTGTACTCTCTGCTGCCCCATCTGGCGGAGTCAGGTTATGTGTGAGTAGGCTAAATAAAAAAAACACCCAAAAACTGCCCCCCCTGAAATGAATGAATGAATGAATCCGGTTCAGTGTCGGAGAACGCCATCGCAGTCTTGACTCTTCATCCTCCTCCTCCTCCTCATCTGATGCCAGTTCTAAATATATAAAAAGAAATAAACATTTTAGCTGTAGTCAGTGCACGCTACTATTACATGGCGTTTTACCCGGCTGCTGGCGATCAATGATTTTATTGTGCAGTGTCTTTGTGGGCCGAGTCGTGGCATGACAAATACAAATAGATGCTTGTATAAGTAGTATCATGATAAAATAATATGGCGACGTTAGAATGAAACACCAATGAGTGATCGCTGGTAATGTAGCTAGCTGCCCAGGGTATATCCAGCACCATTGCGTCGCAATCATCCAGCAACATTGGTACTGGCTATTGCCCGGGCTTGTGGCCCGGCCAATAGCCAGTACCATTTGTGACCGCTCACAGTAGTTTGATATACAAGGGGGCCATGGTCATTTTTCAGTTTTTTACATATTATGAAACTACATAATGTAAGCTTTCATATGATGTATTGTTCATTGAAATTGGAAAAAAAATGAAGAAGATATGACCATCTGAAACTTGTTGAACTGGAAACCCCAAAGCAGAGAATTTCCCCTGCAAAGATTTCAAAGATGTTAGCACCTCTGGGCCCCAGGAATGGGTGTGACAATAGATACTTGTCTCCACCCCTAATGGCTTGCATAATCACTCCCCCACCCACTAACCACTCCCCCACTAGGCTAGCTGTCAGTGAACACTTAGTAGGCAGTGTGCTAAAGTACATGTTGTTTTACTTAAGTTAAAGTATCAATATTGCAATATAGAAATATAGGACTGACGTTGTTTAGTGTATGTTTTGTAATAATACAATCTAAAAAGTAACTAGTAGGCTAACTGAGTTTTCAAATAAATACATGTGGAGTAAAACTATTTGCAGCCTTGTAGTTTTAGACCCATGCTTTTAATTGCTAAATTTAAAAATGCTGTATATTTACATTACATTATTATTAATATGTACAAAGGTACCTTTTTTACCCCTAAATGCATGGCTTAAATCAGCCGTGCACTGATGTGAAAGAGTTAAAATCTTTTCAACAGCAAGTCAGGGGAAAAAATACCTTAGACGTTTGTTATGATCCTTTCCACGTTTTAAGAAGATCACACCAGGATTTGTACTACACATGTCATCACATTCAATATTTGAGCTGTTCTTCTAACAACAACAATGTCATGGATTGAACAAATTATATAAAAGACGGATTTCACCGCGATGCGCGACCACGCGGACACGCAATGTTATTCTTTCAGTATTGATCATCAGGCAGCAGCATCCAACGGTAATAAAGTTACAAAGATTTAAACACAGTGCTAAACCACACATAGCTACACGTGTTCACTGATATAAAGGGCAAAATAATGGATTACAAGTAACTACAACAATCTCGTCAGAACGCACAGCTGTGTGTAGTGTGGAGACCACAAACACAAAACTGGCAGCGAATTTTTTTTCTTCAGTGGACGACGACGGCTACGTGAAACTGGAGAACAATACATAGGTATGGCCAATCGAAACAACTCTATGTAAATACGTGCAGGAATGTTCACACCCCCAAATTACGCAAATAATCTTTCATTACAGAGACATTTTTGCAATGTAATTACAACGACTTAATGACACTAAAACAACTTTCTGATGGAATAAAAACATTCTTTAACATTCCAACTGTGTTAATGTGGCAAAAAACGAAAACCAAAAAAAAAAGAAAAAAAAGCTATTTTGGTCTATTGTGGAGTTTCATTAGAGCCGACTTGTGGTTGAAAATACTGTGAGGGGTCACATTTGTGCAGTGTTTGTTAGCAACTACTACTAGCCAACAGCCAGTGGAATGTGGTGACGTGATGGTGCTGGATATACGCTGGGCAGCTACATTACCCGCGATCACTCATTGGTGGTGTCATTCTAACGTCGCCATATTATTTTTTCGTGATACTAATTATACAAACATCTATTTGTATGCCACGATGCCACGATTCGGCCCACAAAGACACAGTACAATACATTCATTTGATCAGATGTTTTTGTTAGCTACGTCGATCACCTATAGTACCGACCCTTGTTATATATTCTCCGACTATGCCTGTCACGATGACTAAACCAGTTAGATCTATCCATATATGGTTCTACCACATCTATCTGATATCAGCACTAGGTCGGCTCGGGCCAAATATAGGGATCGTCTTACTAGACATGTCATATTAGGGCATTTTCGAATACAATAAAATTACCTTTTAGCGAAGGCATCAGCCTTGGTGGTAACTCCGGTGGGGAGAAGAAAAAACATTGCACACGTGTAATCCGCGAGGGTGGATGTTGCAGCCCGGCCAACGGTCTGGGACTGGAGAATGCCACTGGACACGGATGGATCATTTTTCACTTTTCAGATTGTTTTTTTTGCGGCGACTGCAAACCTGGCTGAAAAACTCTTCCTCCAGTGCCCACCTCGGAGGAGTCAACCCCCCTGTTCACTGGGGGCTGGGCGTCCGTTTCCAATAGGAAAGCATACACGTGTGTCACGTGACACGGGTTTTCTGGGTAATGGAGTTGAAATATAAGCTCAGGATTTTATACAGCGCTCCGGGGGACATTAATATGTTTAGATTAATACAAAATGAGAAAGACGCCAATTGGCGTCATTGATCTCTTACGGAATGTAAGCAATGACGCCAATTGGCGTCTTTCACCTTCTAAGGGTTAAGGCTCCTGTTCCATGTAGTCTTAGTTTTGTCGTGCCCGTCAGGTGGGCATCGTGTTCCATCATGTGGTCTTAGTTTTGCTGTGCCCATCAGGTGGGCATCGTGTTCCATCATGTGGTCTTAGTTTTGCTGTGCCCGTCAGGTGGGCATCGTGTTCCATCATGTGGTCTTAGTTTTGCTGTGCCCGTCAGGTGGGCATCGTGTTGTGTTCCATCATGTGGTCTTAGTTTTGTCGTGCCCGTCAGGTGGGCATCGTGTTGTGTTCCATCATGTGGTCTTAGTTTTGTCGTGCCCGTCAGGTGGGCATCGTGTTGTGTTCCATCATGTGGTCTTAGTTTTGCTGTGCCCATCAGGTGGGCATCGTGTTGTGTTCCATCATGTGGTCTTAGTTTTGCTGTGTCCATCAGGTGGGCATCGTGTTCCATCATGTGGTCTTAGTTTTGCTGTGCCCATCAGGTGGGCATCGTGTTGTGTTTCATCATGTGGTCTTAGTTTTGCTGTGTCCATCAGGTGGGCATCGTGTTCCATCATGTGGTCTTAGTTTTGCTGTGCCCGTCAGGTGGGCATCGTGTTGTGTTCCATCATGTGGTCTTAGTTTTGTCGTGCCCGTCAGGTGGGCATCGTGTTGTGTTCCATCATGTGGTCTTAGTTTTGCTGTGCCCATCAGGTGGGCATCGTGTTGTGTTCCATCATGTGGTCTTAGTTTTGCTGTGTCCATCAGGTGGGCATCGTGTTCCATCATGTGGTCTTAGTTTTGCTGTGCCCATCAGGTGGGCATCGTGTTGTGTTTCATCATGTGGTCTTAGTTTTGCTGTGTCCATCAGGTGGGCATCGTGTTCCATCATGTGGTCTTAGTTTTGCTGTGCCCATCAGGTGGGCATAGTGTTGTGTTCCATCATGTGGTCTTAGTTTTGTCGTGCCCATCAGGTGGGCATCGTGGGGCGTACGGGAGCCGGGAAGTCCTCCCTGACGCTGGGACTGTTCCGCATCATCGAGGCGTCTGAAGGCTGCATCCTCATCGACGGGGTGGACATCGCCACACTGGGCCTGCACGAGCTGCGCTCCCGGATCACCATCATACCACAGGTCAGTACAACACTATACAGATCACCATCAGGTCAGTACAACGCGCGCACACACACACACACACATAACATAACCACCCACTCTGTTCTCTCTCCCCACAGGACCCGGTGTTGTTTTCGGGCTCTCTGAGGATGAACTTGGACCCGTTCGACGGCTACTCTGACGAGGAGGTGTGGAGGTCTCTGGAGCTCGCCCACCTCAAGAGCTTCGTCTCGGGTCTGCCTGACAAACTGAACCACGAGTGTTCCGAAGGAGGAGAGAACCTCAGGTACGCTCACTGCAGCGATGCACGTTTTATTACCGTACTGTCCCGAATATAAGAGTGTGTGTGTGTGTGTGTCCATCTCTGACTCTGTCTGTCTGTCTCTCTCTCTCTCTCATCAGTCTGGGTCAGCGCCAGCTGGTGTGTCTGGCCAGAGCTCTGCTGAGGAAGACAAAGATCCTGGTTCTGGACGAGGCCACGGCGGCTGTGGACATGGAGACGGACAACCTGATCCAGTCCACCATCCGCACGCAGTTTGACGACTGCACTGTACTGACCATCGCCCATAGACTGAACACCATCATGGACTATACACGGTACACACACACACACACACACACACACACACACACACACTGCACTGTACTGACCATCGCCCATAGACTGAACACCATCATGGACTATACACGGTACACACACACACACACACACACACACACACACACACACTGCACTGTACTGACCATCGCCCATAGACTGAACACTATCATGGACTATACACGGTACACACACACACACACACACACACACACTGCACTGTACTGACCATCGCTCACAGACTGAATACTATCATGGACTATACACGGTACACACACACACACACACACACACTGCACTGCACTGTACTGACCATCGCTCACAGACTGAATACCATCATGGACTATACCAGATACACACACGCATATTGTTCTTTTTTAAAAAAAAGCTTGTGGGTCTTCTACTCTTGATGTTTCTGTGTGACGCTGTGGTATGATCAAGTACTGGTGGAAACGCTAATTTATGAAGAAAAAAACGACAAACATGTAAAATATGGAGATACAGTAAGTGGTTTCTGCCCCGCAACAGAAAGCTATTAGGTTCAGAAGACCTTTTTAGAATCTTAGGCCTCAATGGGTTGAACCAAGAACCTCTAGGTACAGGGTTAGAAAAGCACACTTTGTTTGATTGCGACTGATTGGACACGCCCCCCTCATCTAGACTGAGTGGCAAAACATTGAGCAGCGTGGAGGGTTGGAGTTTGGAAGCGCTCGTTGGAAATCACTCAACCGTCCTGCCGTACCACCTGTTTCCAAATGTCACATAATGCAGGAGGCAGCAAAATGCTGTGTTATTGAAAACAAGCACTTCCAAACTCTGACACTTAGAAAAATCATCAAATGCAGGGCATTTATTGACAGAAAGTAGCTCATAACGTTTCTATGGTGGATTTTTATGAAACAAAAACTTTGCAGATAAAAAGAGGATAATTCAAGCTTTTCGTACAGCTGCAATGTTGGTGAGTTTAACATTATTTAATGCAATCAGACAGGACGTTTCTGTTTGGATGAATGGGCTGTCAAGGCCAGAAAGTAGTTTTTTTTTTTTTGCCACTCAGTGGGCGTTCCCGCATAACTTCCAGGTACGATGATGTCACGAGCATACCCTCTATTCCCCTCTCCTGCCACTGTTCTGTCAGATTGTGACTCCTCTCCTCTCCTCTATTCTCCTCTCCTCTGTCACAGGGTGCTGGTGCTGGACAAGGGGGAGATGGCAGAGTTCGACACGCCCTCCAACCTGGTCTCTCAGAGAGGAATCTTTTACAGGATGGCCAAAGACTCCGGGTTGGTCTGACCCAGAACCGCCATGCAGACACACACACACACACACACACATACACACACACATACACACGTCACACACACACACACTATGCTCCTCCTCCCTTCATCTGCCCCTCTGGCTCGCCATCACGAGTCGGAGACGGAGCTAGAGAGAGACAGAGACAAAACGGAGAGAGGAGGGAACTTCATGGATGGGAATGTCTTTTTTGAGACACCGTCATCCAGAAACGTGTGCTATATGTTCCACTTCACACTCCAAAGTCTAACGGCGTCTCGGCCTCCTCAGTCTCAGCCCTCCACGCAGGCCAGTATCGACACCACCAGGTTGGGAGGGACGCAACACCTCAATCTGCTGCTGTTTTCATTTTTTCATTTTTTCTTCCGAAGGACAAATCACAACAGTTTCCATCGTTCCCGTTGTCCCCATATCGAACGTTTACGAACCTCCTTTTCATATCTCACTCCATGGAAAAAAGGTTCCCTTCTCGCATCGCGGGTCGATCTCCCGTCAAAGTTGTCGATCTCCCGTCAAAGGACAGATAATTTTCTGGAGAGAGAGAGAGAGAGAGAGGGAGTTGGCAGATTTACTTTTTTACAGTGCAATGTTGTCAGCTTCCTCAAGCTAGAGGGGAGAGTTTTGTGTTTGTATAAAATTACATTATTTGCTGTCAGGGGCGGATATGACAATTCTGCTCCCAACGTTTTCATTTTTTTTCACCCTCGGCTAAACCACTGCGTCCCCCTATATCCCCTCTACACGAGCCCAACACTCTGCAGAACCACAAGCTCACAATGCGCCGCGTCGCAACGCTGTCGTGAGCCTGTCGATCAGCAAAAAAAAAATCTAAACACGCGTGAGTCTGTCGCACGACTAGGTGTAAACCGGGCTCGCATGGTTTAAGCGTCCTGCCTCCTCGGTCCTTGTTCGATGCAGAGCAAAACAAAGCGTCAGAGGTCAACACACAGGGGAGGCAGACGTAGGTTTGTTTCCTCTGTTTTCAGATGACCCCCCTCCTCCCCACAGATGTTACAGCGACTGTTGTGGTGGTGACGACCGGGATGTTACAGCGACTGTTGTGGTGGTGACGACCGGTTAAAAATCACACAGTGTATTTGTGGCCTTAGCGCCATTGGATTTTGTATTTTATTATTTATTTATTATCACTATTATTGTACTGTTTTTGCACGTTTCAGTGAGCTGCGCTGATCCCCGGGAGCGGTTTGAACACCGCGACCGCTTATTTGCGCTGCGCTGCGACGCAACGTGAGCTTGTCGAAAGCTCCCCCCCCCCCCCCCCCCCCCCCCCCGCAATAACATTAAAACGGAAAAGACACTATAGCATATAGCCCTGAAGGGACTCCGGTGGTTCAGACACGGCTTACACAGCTTCAGTAAGCCGTGTAAGTGGACGAATCAGTCATCCAGCAAAAAGCGACATGGGGAATTCTGCCATCCTCCTAGTCGACAAAAAATGTATACTGCCGTCTGACAAAACGACACAACAAGTGGTGTCGGTGCTTGTTTTCATTTTGTTTATCTCTGTTTGTAACTCTTGTGTGACGTGACGAACCAGAGAGTCTTAGTATGTACGAAGTGATTATAGTCGCAGCCAATCGTATCGCTGTCATTGTCGTAGGCAAAGGGGAAATACACGACACGCCAACAACAAAATATATATTTAAATAAATATTTCTTTCAAATAAATACATAAATAATTTATAAAAAAAAAAAAACATGTTGTGGAGTGAGAGGAGAAGCCGCCCCCACAATGACATTTTGAAATAGTTCTAATTGTATTTTTATTATTATTATCGTTGGCGTGAACTCTGCCATCCATTTGGCCCTTTCCATACCGATTTTTAAAACTATATTTTGATATAGTTCTAGTGCTCAGTGTGAATGGCCGTTAACACTGTTACTGCTACTAACACCATATCCTGAACCTTATTCTGCCTCAGTCCTGTCCAGGAGACTGAGACTGATACAACAAAATGCTCATGCTCAGGTGTATCTGTAAATTGTGAAATTATTAACCCATTTTGACCTGAGATCAGATTCTAAGTCGTTCTTCGATTTTTCAAAAATAGCAGACCTACAAGCTCGTAGCGCGGCACCCGGTGCCGCGCTATGAGCTTGTAGATCTGCTATTTTTCAATAGCTAAAGCATAACATAATGCTAACACCAAAAGGGGTTCCCGCCCAAAATGGGTTGTTAAGTAATTTCCCATTCGTGTCAATTCGTGTCCAAAACAAATTAGAATATGGACATAACTGGCAAAAAAGTAAGATAATATTGAAGGTATAGGAATTCCACAATTTGCTCCTCCACACATTTTCATTTCTGATTGGATTAGAGAGGCTATGAAAAGGACAGGTTATAACACAAACATATTATAAATGTCTGTACATATCATTGCCTAATGCCCAATGATATGAATAAATTAGCGTGAATGCTACATTGAGCCTGCTATCCACAGCAGCATCTTGACGATAACAACACAGGCCAATTCAACTTTAAAACGTATTATGTTATTTTCATCTAATTGAATGTATTTACTTAATACTTTTTTTTTTTTTTGCCACATTTGTAATATTGTGATATTGTCTCTTTTGTTGTTGCTTTAATGTGTAACCAGTGGCCAGGAAGCCAAACGTGAGCGAAAAACCAAATAGTTCCACTCCGGCCCCATGAAGCCACATCTAGGCTGAATGGCACCAGCCTGCTACAGACGCACACCTCTAGCTGTTAACAGACACACACACACACACACACACACACACACACGGCCGAGCTACACCAGGCTTTTCTCACGCGAGCCCCGCATACGCGCACTTATAGTAACCCATTTAGGCCTGACGTCAAAATTAAAAAAAATGTCTTCTAAATCCTGACAGTTTTCAGAAATATCTATGTTTCTATGTCAGTGGTGCTCAATATTTCTTGTCAAGGACCCCAAAAATGATATGTAATTGGCCACCGACCCCCATCTGAAAATATGTTATTCCAGGAACCCCCCCCCCCCCCCCCCCCAGAAGCAAAGATTTGCTGTGAAAGAATGTATTCAAAGATTTGCGTGACATTTTCAAGATTTTTCAAAAATAGCAGACCTACAAGCTCGTAGCGCGGCACTCGGTGGCGCGCTATGAGCTTGTGGATCTGCTATTTTTCAATAGCTAAAGCATAACATAATGTTTAAAACACAAAGGGGTTCCTGCCCAAAATGGGTTAAAATAAGACTTGACCTACCTGTATAAGTGCGTGTGTGCGTATCACGCAAACACATGCTGAAAAAGCCTTTTGTAGCTCGCGTGTGCGCGTTTTACGCACACACATGCTCAGTGTAGCTCGGCCGTCACACACACACTGTCGTGTTTCTTCAGACGTTTAAATTTCAAGGACCCATTTTCTTGGGGTCCATTTGGAACCCGCTCAAGGAACCGCACGCTAGTCAGTGCACTGGATCTTAAAGTGGGGCCCGAGGACCCCCCCCCCCCCCCCCAGCCAGGGATCCTTGAGGGGGTTCCAGGGGGTCCCCAGCAAAACGAGGAAACAGTTCAATCACTATTCTGCCTTTGTGAGCTTTCAACAATTTTAAGAAAATGTAAGCTCGTAGACGTTTTAATTGGCCATCCTCTCCTGTCGTCATCGTCGTCTTCATCTTTTGCTCCTTCATTTCTTTTAACAGCACTTTATGTCTATCTGTTCATGCCAGTGTTTTGATCAGATAGACATCACCTCTCACCTCAGCTAAATGGTTACATCATTCTCCCCCCGGTCGTTCCTATAGTTTCACCTGTCGAGTTAACGATCACTACTCGTGCTGAATGTAAATGTTTGCAGTTATTCATCCAAAACTGTTTTAGGTTACAGGAAGCTTTTTGTAACTGACACGTATATATTCTGCATTTAGACCCAGCTTTTGTTGGGGAAACTATACAGTCAATTTGTACTACTACAAATAATAATAATTCAATAACTCTTGTTTATACAGCACTTGTGAAGACAACAATACTGTTTTAAATTAAAATTCAAACGCAGGCATTTCCAGCTGTTGGATCTGCTACGGTATAATCAAATAGGACATTAATTTACAAAAAGAAAAAGAAGAAAAACTGATGTTTCTGCCGGACTGCGACGATGAAACATGTTTGTGAAGCGACACAGTCGTCGTACGACAAAGTATGAAAGAAGCTTTATTGTGTACGCTTCCCAGCGAGAGCAGACTAGTGTTGGTGTGAGGAGGAGTTATGGAAGTATATCCTCGAGCCTGGCGCTGTATAGCGAGGATTCACTGACGTTTCCTCCCCGCATATCCTCGCTATATGAGTCTGGCTCTAGCTGTTAACAGACACACACACACACACACACACACACACACACGGCCGAGCTACACCAGGCTTTTCTCGCGCATTTTACACAAACACGCGAGTGCTGCATACGCGCACTTACAGTAAAGTAAGACTAGACCTATAAGTGCGTGTGTGCGTATACACGCAAACGCACGCTGAAAAAGCCTGGTGTAGCTCGCGTGGCTAGGCTTCAAGCACCGAAGTCTTGACGTCACTGCTGTTAAGAGGCAGCTATGGATGTTATCCAGTGCTGATATCGATGCAGTGATATTAGTCTGGCCATGTGCCAGGCTACCAAATGACAAATATCCAAATAAAAATCACGGCCACTCGCTCACTCACACTCGGGTCACTCCAGCATGACGGTGTTGTGGTGAACGCCGAGCACGTTTTTCAGATTTTTAGCGGCGTACTTCTCCATCGGTTTTCCGAAAAACGCGCCCAGTGTGCAACCACCTTTAGTGTGGACTTCACATAACTCGGGAGGTCTTTTTAAATAAGTGGCCTATAGATACGGCTATACAGTTGGGTGCCACCGATATTGTCCCTTATCATTTGACCCATTTAGGCCTGACCTCAAAATTTTTAAAAATCCTTCTAAATCCTCCAGTTTTCTGAAATAAATATTTTCACGATTTAAAAAAAATAGCAGACCTAAAAGCTCGTAGCGCGCCACTCGGTGGCGCGCTATGAGCTTGTAGATCTGCTATTTTTCAATAGCTAAATTATAACAATGTTTAAAACACCAAAAGGGGTTCCCGCCCAAAATGGGTTAACTGTCCTTTTGCGCAGATCACGCAAACCTCAGCAAAAAGAAAAGGACAATATCGATGGCCTCCAACTGTAGATACGGCTATAGGTTGAACTCTGCTGATAAACAAACCGCAATGACTTGCGCTCGGACACTCGCGTTATGCGATGTCTACACGATCGGCACGTATTTCAGCAGGTCACCCAAGGTCACCGCAACACCGCCATGCTGGAGTGACCGAGCAAAATGGTGGTCCGTGGCTCAAATGCCAAAAAAAATAATAAAAAAAAATAATAATGGACCTTGACATGAAAAAGGTTGAAAACCACTTCTCTATGGGTGGAATTTCAATGTAAAAAGAACTCTCTGACCCAGAGGGATAGCGCCCTCTAGTGGCAGTGATGTCAGACTCTACTATGACTGAGCCAGCCAGGCGTTGTCTCGGTTGTCTTTTGGGCCAAATGAGGGCCTTGTTTATTTTGTATCCATATCCTTTTCCATGATAAATGTCTGACGGGAGCCGTTCTGAGTGCTTTCACTCTGGCCCTGGTGTCAGTCTCTGTTTGTTTTACATGCAACATGATAAAAGCTTTAGATTTCTCTTCAGTTTGTTACAGCATATATTGTTACAAACCACTGGAAATTGTTGAGGAAATGCGAAACATACCTGTGGTGTTACATATTTGTAATTTGTAAGTATGCATTATTTGTTATTTGTATACATGCACTAGTTTTTAAGTGTGCTCTTTTTTTTGGTCTCAGAAACACAGAATCGATGTGTAAAAAAATAAAAGACGGATAATTAAAGATTTGCTTTGTTAATGTGTTGTAAATGTCTTTTTTTTTAGATCTCTGTCAAGCATTATTATTTATCCCACCGCAGTTCTAGGAAAGCCCTGCTGTGATTGGCCAGTAGTCGTTGTGATTGACAGTTCTCGTTTTTGCGACCAGTCATTACTCCTACAACTACAACCTATCTCAAACCCTCACCCTAAACCTAACCTCCCACGGAGCAGCACACCTAAACCTAACCTTAACCCATGTCTAACCAATGACTAGTCTAAACTAAGTATGCACCCCCCCTAAACCTAACCCGAACGGACTAACCTCAGTAAAACTATGCCTTCCCGGGGAGCCAATCAGACACATGGTGAGGCGGGTCTACCCTAGAACGTTGGTGGGATTCATAATCACGCCTCTGTCAAGGGCATTTGTTTGTGGGAGGGAAGGACGTTTGTGGAGTCGTTGTTTGTGGAGGAATTGTTTGTGGAGAAAATGCAAATTCATCCTCACCGACTCTGCAGGTCAGGGACGTGCGGAGATTGTTCTAGAGGCGGTGGCTGGAAAATATCAAACAGCGGCTCTACAAGCTCACAACGCATCGGGCTGCGACGCGCTGAGAGCTTGTAGAATGTAGATCATGCTATTATCGGGGCGTGACCCATAGGGGCCATAGGCGTGACCCTGCACTCTTTGGCTACTGAAGATGTGGCGTGCGACATGGATTTCTACATAATAATAGGACAAATTCCTGTTATGGACCATTAAAGGACCACTTCGCCACTTTTCAACATCTCTTCATATAATTGGTCCTCACTAATGTTGATGGTAAAACACCACCATTTGTTCCTGCTCAGTCTGTGTCTCATAGGAGGGCTTTGGGCAGTTCGGACACCCGTCCACCAGTGACATCATCATTAGGCAGATTTTTTTTAAAACAAGATTTGTTTTAAAATATATTTATATTTTTATTATCGTGAGAACGATGGCTTCAACTTTTGCATTGCAACTTTTCAGGAAAAGAAAGCCTGCCGTTTCTATTAGCTTGGATTCACCATCGATGATGTCACTGGTGGACGGGTTTCTGAACTGCCCACAGCCTTCCTATGAGACACAGACTGAGTAGGAAAAAATGGTGGTATTTTATCATGAACATTAGTTAGGACCAATTATAGGAAGAGAAGTTGAAAAGTGGGGAAGTGGTCCTTTAATTCCATTATATCCTGATGTTAAATACAATATTTCTAAAGAGGAAGAAAACAAATAGACTTCATGTAGGCTACTGTGTGGACAATCAAAATTAGTTTTTGATGTGGTGTTTTAAAATTAAACTCAATGTTGATATGGCACACTATTTATTTTAGTCATTGAGTTCAGTCATGGCAGCCAGCCAAGTTCAATCCTTTCATCACAGTGGAAAGAAATAAGGCGGTGAACTTAAAGGTGCAGTGCAACGGAAATGGTGGACATTTTATTTTGAAGTTTCAAACGGTTCAAGTTGAAACACCGGTCTGAAGTTTCTGAAGCAATCAGAGCGTCGCATCCCTTCAGGCGATGGGACGGTAGCTATGGACGGTTGCTATGCTATACGCAGCAGCATGCTGTGTGTTTGTTTACAAATCAGATAGACGGCCAGCTGTACCAGTTTACTGTTATGTGGCTTATTTCTACCCTATAATGTTTTCAGATACATATTTTAGCGTGATGATTAAGTTGAAACCGAGTAATACACTGTCTGGATGTTATCTTGAATGGGAATAAAAACGGAGGATTTCTGTAATCAATAGCAGCTGTGCTGCACGGATGCGCACATATGGGGAATTAAACAGGTGAGCTTCACTTTTATTGGCTTTTATCAACGTTTTCGTTTTCAGGAAGTAATACAAAATATATTTGTATGGACGTTTGATATAAAAACACACAAAAATGAGAAATTTCCCATTTTTGTTGGCATCCATTGTTAGGTATGCCCATATGATGACCACGGATATGGTCTAAAAGTGTGAAAAACGTATTTTTCATTTCACTACACCTTTAAAGGGATAGTTCAGATTTTTTGAACTTAAGTTCTATGAAATACTTGCCATTAATATAGTGGTTGCAACTGTATTAATTGATTGCCCGAGTCCCATGGTGGGAGTTCTGCTCTGGTTTTGGTCAATATTAAGTAGTTCCGGTCATTTTGTGGGGAGCTCTGGGGCCACGCAGTAAAAGTAAATGAATCCACAAAACGAACGTAATTTGTATTGTTGACCTATTTCTAAAATATTAGCGCGACTTTCGTTCAACTTTGACCCCTCTATCACATGGAACTATTTTTTGGGTGTAGTGATATGGACACAAAAAACATAGTTCTGTGTGATAGGGGGGTAAAAAAAGAACGGACGTTGCACTAATATTTTAGAAATAGGTCAACAATACAAATGACGTTAGTTTTGTGGATTAATTTACTTTTACTGCGTGGCCCCCAGTGCCCCCCACAAAATGACCGGAACTACTTGATATTTCACCAAAACCAGAGCAGAACTCCCACCACAGGACTCGGGCAATCAATTAATACAGTTGCAACCACTATATTAATGACAAGTATTTCATTCAACTTAAGTTAAAAAAATCTGAACTATCCCTTTAAAGGTCAAATTAATCCAATCCTCTGTTGGAATGAACGCATGCAAGACGCAACGTTAATGGGAATCCACTTCACCGAGTAGTTCGGCACCTTTTTATGTTCCCAAAACAAACCTAAAAATACAAAATAAAATATACTCTCCCCAAAACAAGCGTTAGGCCTAGATGAGCTCAAATGTAGGCCTACATTGCATTATGTATTTATTACTGCGGAGGTGTTCTGGAATTGTCCATGTGTGGGAGTCACAACAGTGAGACATTTTGAGGGGCAGGTGCTCAAGTGGAAAGAAAAGAGCATCTTGTGTGGCGCGTGGAACCACTGGCTGCTGCTGCCTTAATGTGTGAGATTTAATATTACAGGCAACTGGCTAAATCAGTGGTCCTTCAGGGGGTTCCAGGTGGTCCCCAACTGTCTGTCCCCAGCTAAATGATGTTGAGCTAATCACACTGATTAAAGACATGTGATGTAGGCCTAACGACAAACAATATTTGTCCAGCAGGAACAAACTCGAACGGCCAGAATGCGGAGAATGGCAACGTTATTTTAGGATCCTATTTTAGGGAGCAAGTGGCTCCTTTATTTTTAATTAGGCTCTAAACAAACATTAAGGGTCCATAGACTTAAGGCTGCCACGTGATGTAATTTCGGAAAGCCCTGCATTTGCTTTCGGAAAAATATGTAATTTGTTGTGTCAAAAAACGATGGAGCCTGTTGCACAAAAATGACTTTGACACACAGTTTTACACCTGCAAACCTGCAAAATCCTGCAAAATCTGAGCAGTTAAAGGGGAAAACCACACATTTTCAACATTTTACTATGTCATTAATATACCTTAGAGCTGTTGTGTGGAAATAATTTAACAAAATTGTGTTTCCTAGAACTGTAATTATGAAAAAAATCATTAACATGGTGAAACACATCTTGATGACATCATCAAGATGTGTTTCACCATGTTAATGATTTTTTTTCAGACCTCTAGTTCTAGGAAACACAGAATGGGGGAACTTTTTTATTATTTCCACACAACAGCTCTAAGGTACATTAATGACATGGTAAAATGTTGAAAATGAGTGGAATGCCCCTTTAAGGGATAATAAAAATGGCTCCTGCTTGTAAGAGCAACACAGCTGTCCTCGTTAGTGACTATCATATAATTTATGGGTTGTGTAGTTGTGTGTGTATAGTTATAAAGTTATTACTCAAGGCTCCAGAACATAAAGAGATATTGTTCAGTAAAAGTGCTGGAAATAAGGGCGTGTGTGTTTGCATGTTAGGCACATGCAAACACACATGTGTACAAGGCTGTACAGTATCTGTGTGCAGGTTGTGGACCTCGAACCTCACCTGAGTGTCAGCAGATTCCTGCCAAACCTTTTCTTATCAGCCCAACACAAAGTGATAAGGTTCAGTGTGGCTTGTCTTTAAGAACCAACCAGATAGGATCTCTCATCTCATGTTGTCTCTGTGGAAATTAAACCAAACTAGCCTAAATCTACAGACAGCCAGACAGACAGACAGACCGACAGACAGACAGACAACAGTCGTGCTAAAATGGCACAGCAGGGAGTTCAACTGGATCAGGAACAGTTGTGCTGTTCTATCTGTCTGGATCTACTGAAGGATCCAGTGACTGTTCCCTGTGGACACAGCTACTGCAGGAGGTGTATCGAGGGATACTGGAACCAGGATGATCAGAGAGGAACGTCCCGCTGTCCACAATGCAGACACACCTTCACCCCAAGACCTGTTCTGAAGAAAAACACCATGTTGGCTGAGGTGGTGGAGAGCCTGAAGAAGACAGGTGATACATTTAAATCCTCTTGTAAATACATCTCACTGTCCGTTTAATTGTTTGCTTGAATATTGTATTAGACAGAAATGCAAACAGCACGGATACAGTCATCAGTAGTGGAAAAAGTACTCATGTTTTACATATAAAGTAAAGGTATCAAAAATGGTAAATGGTGCATTTCTATAGCGCTTTACATAGATTGGGCATTATGCACACACATACACATTGGGAGAAATTAGAGGTTCAGAGTCTGCTCAAGGACACTTCGCCACTATAGCCCAGGATCGAACTGGGAACCTTGGGGTTCCCATTCGGCCGCTCTACCAGCCACTCTACCCCTGAACCACTGCCGCCCCTAAATACTCTGTTACATGTAAAAGTCCGGAATTCTAAATTTACTTGAGTAAAAGTACAAAAGTATTGGTATCAAAATGTACTTAAAGTAGGCTACTGAAAGTAGAAAGTACTCATTATGCAATGTCCCATTTCAAATGTAATTACAATCTTTTGAAAATAGAAGCAGAAAATAGCTCACAATATGTTGCGACACATTGTGAGCTTATAGATCCAAAATGTAGGGCTGAAGTAGTTAATGTATGTTTTGTAATAATAATCCACATCCACAAAGTAACTAATAAGTAAAGTTTTCAAATAATTGTAGTCGAGTAAAAGTATAATATTTCACTTTTCTGCCATCACTTTTATCCTCAATATGTACTTTGCTCAGCTAATCAAATCATCGCTATCGGGTGATCAGCCAATCAAATCATCGTGTTTGTGTTCACACCATGTTATATAAACCAATAAAGAGATCAAACGTCTTATTACAAAGAATATTAAAGGGTTTATTCGGAGAAAGTATCAGAAAAGATTAGTGATACTGATAGCTTCCAGATAGTTTTCTGGAGTTTAAACAGTAAGTACAGAAATGTAGACACATTTTGTGATAAACGGTGGTTCATCCTTCTAAGTCATTGCCATCCCAGAGTCGATGCAGGGGAAAATAATATGTTAGAACACAGGTTGGTGGTATGGCAGATAAACGGTAACAAAAACAATAGTTATCAGGCAGCGGAGACATGCTGGCTCCTATAGGCTACCAAATATGAGGGTACCAGCACATGCAAATGAAAAAAAAGATTTATCAAATTGATAAATACATGTATCACTCTATCAACAGGACTCCAAGCTGCTCCTCCTGATCACTGCTACGCTGGACCTGGAGATGTGGCCTGTGATGTCTGCACTGGGAGGAGACTGAAAGCTGTGAACACTTGTCTTCAGTGTCTGGTCTCTTACTGTGACACTCACCTCCAGCCTCACTATCAATTGGCTGCCTTTAAGAAACACAAGCTGGTCAAAGCCTCTGGCGAGCTTCAGGAGAACATCTGCTCTCGTCACAACAGGGTGAGTGAGCTTTTCTGTCGGACCGATCAGCAGTGCATCTGCTCTCTGTGCTCTGTGGACGAACACAAAGGTCACGATATGACCTCAGCTGCAGTAGAACGGGCTGAGAGACAGAAAGAGCTCGATACGAGTCAGCAGAACATCCAGCAGAGTATCCAAGAGAGCGAGAAAGATGTGAAAGTGCTTCACCAGGAGGTGGAGTCCATCAGCCACTGTGCTGACAGAGCAGTGGAGGACAGTGACACCATCTTTACTGAGCTCATCTCTTCCATGGAGAGAAGACGATCTGAGGTGAGGGAGCTGATCAGGGACCAGCAGAAACGTGAAGTGAGTCGTACTGAAGAACTGAGGAGGCGTGTGGAGCAGGAGGTCACTGAACTGAGGAGGAGACATGCTGAGCTGGAGCAGCTCTCACTCACAGAGGATCACATCCGTTTTCTACAGCGTTACACCTCCTCCCTCTCAACGATCGGTAAATCTACACACCCAGTCAGCAGCAATGTCCGTCCTCTGAGATACTTTGAAGATGTGATTGTGGCCGTGTCCAAGATGAAAGACAAACTAGAGGACATTATTAAAGAGGAATGGACAAACGTCTCAGAGACAGTGAATTCACTGTCAACGGCACCAGAACCGAAGACCAGAGCTGACAAACCAGAGGACATTTTTATAGAGGAAGGGACAAACATCTCAGAGACAGTGAACAGAGTGGATGTTTCACCGTCAACACCACCAGAACCCAAGACCAGAGCTGAGTTCTTACAATATTCACGTCCGATCACACTGGATCCAAACACAGCTAATCAACGCCTGTCTTTGTCTAAAGGGAACAGAAAAGTAACAGTGATGGACAAACCACAATCACATCCTGATCACCCAGAGAGATTCACTGGAGTGTGGCAGGTTCTGAGTAGAGAGGCTCTGACTGGACGCCGTTACTGGGAAGTAATGTTGAGTGGATACCGTGTTCGTATAGCAGTCTCAGACAAAAATATCAGCAGAACAGGGTCTGATGGTGAATGTGGATTTGGATCCAATGATGAATCCTGGTCTTTAGGATATACCAAAAAAGGTTATACTTTCATACACAGAGGTATTGAAATTAACATCCCAGGCCGTGTGTCCTCCAGAGTAGGAGTGTACCTGGACCACAGTGCAGGTACTCTGTCCTTCTACAGCGTGTCTGACTACACCATGACTCTCCTTCACACAGTCCACACCACATTCACACACAACCTCCATGCTGGATTTTGGCTTTATTCATCACCTGGAGACACTGCTGAGTTGTGTGAGCAGCTCTCACTCACAGAGGATCCCATCCATTTTCTAGAGCGTTGCATCGCTCTTGAATCTGCACACCCAGCCAGCAGCAATGTCCTGAAATACGTTGAAGATGTGACTGTGGCTGTGTCCAAACGGGCAAACGTCTCAGAGACAGTGGACAGAGTGGATGTTTCCCTGTCAACACCACCAGAACCCAAGACCAGAGCTGAGTTCTTACAATATTCTCGCCCGATCAGACTGGATCCAAACACAGCTAATCAACAACTGAATCTGTCTAAAGGGAACAGAAAAGTAATATGGATGGGCCGACAATCATATCCTGATCACCCAGAGAGATTCACTAATGTGCACCAAGTTCTGAGTAGAGAGGGTCTGACTGGACGCGGTTACTTGGAGGTAGAGTGGAGAGGAGGCTTTACTGGCGGTGTTTCTGTTGCAGTCTCACATAAAGATATCAGCAGAAGAGGTGAAGAAAGTATATTTGGATTCAGTGATAAATCGTGGAGTTTACAGTGTACCCCAGAAGGTTATAATTTCAAACACAGACGTATTGAAATTCCCATCCCAGGCCGTGTGACCTCCAGAGTAGGAGTGTACCTGGACCACAGTGCAGGTACTCTGTCCTTCTACAGTGTGGCTGACCGCTGCACCATGACTCTCCTTCACACAGTCCACACCACATTCACGCACAACCTCCATGTTGGACTTTGGCTTCATAGACCTTTAAACACTGCCGAGTTGTGTGACCTCAAGTAGATCACACTTTTGTTTTGCATGACTCGAGAATTGTTTTTTCGTTATTTGACAGTGTGGTATGATGACATAGGGCAGCTTAAAGTGATTCATCTATGTTAATATTTTGTTCTCATCCCCACCTTCTTGGCACCATTTGTCTTGCTATGATGTACCGTAATCATCATTTTATATTCCATGTATTGTGAAATATAGGCCTATACATTTTATTTTTCCATATTTCTGATTCTCTCAACAAACATTACAGATGAAATGACTGACCTGTGGGAATTAATAATTATATTATAATGAATGTATAATGTCTAACCAGCAGGATAGAATAAATAGTATAAGTATGTGTATTATTGTTTTATGGATGTACTTCATGTCTTTATATCTGTCACTGAACAACAGAGTCACTCAACAGTTAGCCTCGATACCCAGGCTTTCATTTCTCAACATAGTAAACTAACCAACACACAGGGTAAGTGTATACATGGTATCTGCACATTTATAAAGTGACAATTTAAGGACTTTTAAGACCTTTTTTAATACCGCTAAAACACTACTGTGTCAAAAGTAACCAACAAACTATACCTACTATACAAATTGTCAAACATTTGACCGACTGTAGGAAGTTGTTCTTCTAGAAATCGGTCTTGAAAGTAAAGACTTGAGTGGGGTTTGAACCCACAACCTCCAGATCATGTATCCAAAGTCCTAACTCACTGACCTATGTACAATCTGAAACAGCACAGTCTTCCTTTGCCTTTGAGTAACAACATTGGAACAGAAAATTAAACATAAAATAACAGGAGCTTTGTCTATCGTTTGTTGTGCTGTTGTTTATCTAGACGTTCGATTATGTTTATGAATCACAATGGACCGAAATCTATTTGGCTTTTTGTACACAGCCAGCACATTGCCTGGGTAAAGAGCCTGCCTGGAAATGTAGGCCACAGGTTCAAGTCCCATCTTTGATGCTGGAACTTTTTACTTTGAAATGTTCTGTAGTTTCTGAGTTATTTAACTTAAACGCCCAATGCATTCTCTATGGCAATAGCACAAACTTTGGCACGCTACTAGTCCTACATACTTACCTAGTTCTATCTTTGAAAATGTTTCATAGTTTTATGTATAATGGGGGTCGATGGCAGATTTTGGCATGTCAAAAAATCACTTTCACCTAGAAACTCCATTAGTCCTACATACTTACACCTAGAAACCCCATTCAAACCTATTTAGGTTCATCTTACAGGGGACATGTTTGCCTGAAAAGGAATCCTTGAAATGTTTAATTGTTTTAGAAATAGGCCTATAGTGCTTTCAAATTTGAGAAATGTATATTGGGGGTTAATGGCAGATTTTGGCACGTCAAAAAATCACTTTCACCTAGAAACTCTATTCACACTTTTTATAATTCAGCTTACTGTGGAGACACATGCTGGAACTTTTTACTTTGACATGTTTTGTAGTTTCTGAGTTATTTAACTTACACGCCCAATGCATTCTCAATGGCAATAGCACAAACTTTGGCACGCTACTAGTCCTACATACTTACACCTAGAAACCCCATTCAAACCTATTTGGGGGGGGAGGAATCTTTTAAATGTTTAATTGTTTTAGAAATATAGTGCTTTCAAATTTGAGAAATGTATATTGGGGGTTAATGGCAGATTTTGGCACGTCAAAAAATCACTTTCACCTAGAAACTCTATTCACACTTTTTATAATTCAGCTTACTGTGGAGACACATGCTGGAACTTTTTACTTTGACATGTTTTGTAGTTTCTGAGTTATTTAACTTACACGCCCAATGCATTCTCAATGGCAATAGCACAAACTTTGGCACGCTACTAGTCCTACATACTTACACCTAGAAACCCCATTCAAACCTATTTGGGGGGGGAGGAATCTTTTAAATGTTTAATTGTTTTAGAAATATAGTGCTTTCAAATTTGAGAAATGTATAATGGGGGTTAATGGCAGATTTTGGCATGTCAAAAAAATCTTTCACCTAGATTGATTTCAGCAGATTTCAGCTAATTACTAGTATTAAAATGGTATTGTCTTTTTGTCCAATGTATTTGTATTTACTTCATAAAGTTAACATAACTATAACTAAATGCATTTGAAATTAAATAAAAAAGGTTACTTTTCAGGATTCCAATTCAAAAATAGCAAAAATGTATTCAGGATTTAAATTCAAATATAGCAAAAAATAGCCGATCTACAAGCTCAAAATGCACAGCAGTGCGACGCGTTTTGAGCTTGTAGATCGGCTATTTTTGCCAGTCAAAGTTGCCCACCCCTGGTCTATAGGGGTGGCCTAGGCCAGGGGTTCTCAACCTTTTTGGCCGGGGACCCCCGAAAATGCTTTGGCCAGCCTCCAAAGCCCCCTCGAGGGGTCGCGACCCACGGGTTGAGAACCCCCTGCCTAGGCCACCTCTGGACTGTCATATAGCTGCGTCTGTCACGTGTCATCACCCACGAGACGTGGACTCTCCTTTTTCTCCAATGAAAGAAGAACTACAAAACAGCCTTGTTTATGTCTGTACACTGTATACGCATCCATACGCATTTTGTAACTCATACTCTAAATCTATGCAATGTAATTTCTGAATCTTATAATACAACTCTGAATTATTATTAAAGCTAATCTATTTTAAAACTGATCCCACGGTGTTTCCAATTTGTGTCTCAATTACTTCATTTAAACGACTGGGAGGTTTACAAAAAGGTGTTTTTAATGCTGACCCTATTATATTATATTCTAAAGGGGAATTTAAGGTAATATGTTTGTGCATCAATTTCATTGCTCTGGTGAGTTAGATATATGGTTAATATATTTTTCTATCAAGGTGTCTTCAACGTTGTTCAGCCCAAGGACCCCGTAGCCGAGATATGGTGTCTGTCTGTGTGAAATGTGAGCTTACCATGGCATAATCACAATAATCCTTAATCATATTCCATCATATTCAAGGGCTTTTGGAGATAAATGAGACAGCCTACAGAGCAGCTGGGAAATTAAGCTTATTATTTTTTATTATTAGCCTATGTATACATGCACAGTACATCATTATCAAACTTACATTGACCCTTCAACATCTTGTTTAGGCCTCGGGCTCCACCAAATGATTGGATAGGAAGGCATAGGATAGGCCTACACTCCTACAGGGCTTTATAGCAATTTGTAGTCCCTGTAGACCTAGGCTATTAGACCTTAATTGTGAAATGTTACATCATGTTATAATAATTTATATTTTATTTACATTACTGAAGACCGTTTTCCATTTTGGACCACATTTTACATCGAGGTGCACTCTCTAAATGTTTAGATGAATTGAAAACGGTGGGCCCTATTGTAAACAAGTGTAATGCTTTATGGTGTCGTCCACTCACAGTTAACAGTTTTTGTATTGAGTTGTAGCCTACTTGAAATGTACTGTAATTCTGCAAACTGTTAATAAATCAATCAATCAAACTCATGTTACCGTTGCAATTCAGCTTATACCCACATGGGGTCACCCTCGGCCTGCAGTTGACATTAGACGAGGCAGACTCCCAATAAACCACCCCGGTGGGTCAGCTGTGTGTGTGTGTGTGTGTGTGTGTGTGTGTGTGTGTGTGTGTGTGTGTGTGTGTGTGTGTGTGTGTGTGTGTGTGTGTGTGTGTGTGTGTGTGTGTGTGTGTGTGTGTGTGTGTGTGTGTGTGTGAGAGAGAGAGAGAGATCTACAACACATCCACATTGACGTCACTTTGGATGAACAGAAGCGCTCTCGTGCACTCCCAGTGTAAAGTGGAGACCTGCAGTGACGCTCAGCTCTGCTCAGCTACTGACAATAAACAACACGCACGTTTTGAATCTGAACAACTGAACGAGGATAATAACAAGAAGACACTTTCTTTTTTTCCCCCTCCAGCCCTGGGCTTTATAGCTGCGGTCTACACTTTTTGTTTGTTCTTTATCATAATTATGGCTGACCATCATCTTTTGCATTATAACGACTCGGCGGGGGTCGGCACCCGATTCGCCCGCAAAGGCGCTTTGCGGCAGAAGAACGTCCACGAAGTGAAGAACCACAAATTCACCGCCAGGTTCTTCAAGCAGCCCACCTTCTGTTCGCACTGCACAGACTTCATCTGGTGAGACACTGAAATAACACACACACCTCCTCAACTGGGGAGACATAGGCTACACACACCTGTTTACTCAGTTTCTGTACAGAAACCATACCATTACACGGCACACCTGTTTAACATTAACCACCCATATCGGCGATATCGCTCTTTACATGAGTTGACGCACAAACAAACTTATAAGCCATGAGCCGTTGTGTCTATCTCTCCCTGTAAAAAGGACAATACTTGGTATAAACCTTAAGGGGCTTCCACAATTTACTTTATTGGACACTCGAATCAAATTAATTATCCGAGCAGACTGAGCTCATGTGGGCAATTTCCTGGAGAGTTTATCAACAAACGCAAGGAGAGTCTTCCCGCTTTGGACTGTAGCCACTGCCAGCATTGTGTGTACTGTGGAGCTGGATTGGAATGTACAATGTTTGAACTATAAGTTATAGTTTACTTTGGAGAGCTGAAGTGGCCCAAATGCATCTTATCCATTTTAAAGTGCAGTTGGCTGGGCAGGCTGGCCCACAAAGTCATTAGTTTTGATCGTGGTATCAACTGTACTGCAGCCTCACTCAACACTCCTTTTCTTTTGCAGGGGATTTGGAAAGCAAGGATTCCAGTGCCAAGGTAAATAAACCAGCTTGTGTGGGCGTGTACACCCAGTGTTGCTTATTGGTTCCCCATTAATGGCCGGATATTTATCCACATAACATGCAGCCATACTCCGCACAGGCAGTCCTCACATTGCTGACCTTTTGTTGTTACATATCCGAGTGCAATTTAACCAGTGGACATATATTTAAGCCCCCTGGCCGGTTTCAGTGCAGTTTGTATTGTGGGGTAAACTCAAGCCTGCTTTTTTAAAGCAGGATTTTAGTGAAACCATTTCAGCAAGAGCAAATATTATACCATCACGTGTTTGCAATTTGATTATGTCAACACTAACAACCTGGCATATATCCCCATTTTGTACATTGCTATAAGAGGGAATGCAAGATTTCTTACAAAAGGCCTATTTTGAGTTTGAAAAGAGACTATGTACATGTGAGCTTTGTAGATTGGCCCATTCTTTTTTTTTTTTTTTTTTTTAATGTTTTCCTAAATAGAAATTCCTAATAAGATGTGTGTCTTAAGACATGATAAGACCCCATACAAAATGAATCCCTCAATCCACCAGCAAATATACCTTTAAGGCAGCATGACAATATTAGCAGTCCATGTTCAAGGGCATTAGATACAAAAAAAAAAAAAGATCAAAAGTTAAAGTTTAAATCTTTTATTTTGCATCTGGCCAGAGACAGGGCATCCATCACTCAAGTACAGCATAGAAGGGTTTCTTGAACCTGTGTGCAGAGAAAGCATGTTTAGTTTTTATAGCCTTGTTTGACATGTTATGATGATTATGAACCAGTCAGTCAGTTTGTCTTACCTTGCACACACACACACACACACACACACACACCACTTGTTTCTGGCTGAAGGCTCCTCAAGATTTTGTGTCATGCTTGATAACGGGCCGTCTGGTGGGATAAGCAGGTCTTGGCGTAAAAGCAACAGGTATTGCCATTGGACTAGAAGCAACACGTCGTGTGGGTAAACTGGCAGGCCTTGGGGCAGGAATGTCAGGCTCCTCATTTGGGGGACTGAACATGGTACTGGTGTACTCGTCTTCGGGGGGAGGAAGGTCAGTTCCTGGGGCGTCAAATGGATCAATGGCAGGTCTTGGGAGTATGTCCACCGTGCTGGAGTACGGTTCTCTGGGGAAAAGATAGTCAGGTCTTGGACGGACAGGTCTTGAGGGTCTGACCACAGTACCAGTGTACTCTTCTCTGGAGGCAGGACGGATAGGTACTGGGGGGTCAATGGCTGGTCTTGGGAGACTGTCCACCATACTGGAGAACAATGGTCTGGGGATAGGAAGGTCAGTTATTGGGCGGCTGTCCACCATACTGGAGAACTCTGGTCTGGGGATAGGAATGTCAGGGCTTGTTGTTCTGACCCAGACAGGTCTGGGAGGTCTTACTGGTACCTCGACACGCATGCTCCTGGTGGGCTGCTCTCTGGGTACGGGTTCAAGAGCAGCAGGTTCTTTGGGTTGAGACTCTGCGGGTCCGTGGCTAGGGGTCTCAGAGAGCACAGGAAGCCTAGAATAGCTAGTTTGGCTGTAGGAAAGCCTGCCGTTCTTGTAGCCAGATCTAGACTGCAGAATTTGAGTGGGTTCTGGTGGGGGAAGCGACTCGCTCACAGTGTGCGGCACCTCGCCGTCCGTACTGAAAGGCAGGGAATAAGGGAATAAGTCAGGGAAAGGGAATATGATCTCGTCATAGCCGTGACGACGTTCTGGTTGAGGGACCTCTAGAGTCAGAGTAGAGGCTGGTTCAGCGATGGAGGGGTCAGGGAATACGATCTCGTCATAGCCGGGACGACGTCCTGGATAAGGGACCTGGATAAGAGTCCGAGTAGAGGCTGGTTCAGCGATGTCATTAGAGTAGGATTGAAAGGTAGAGTATGGTGACACCCTGGCTGGTTCAGCGCTGGAGTCAGTAGTGTATGGGTCAAAGACGGCGGCCATCGAGCTTGGTGGAGCAATAGCTGATGGAGCGAGCGCGGCTTCAGTCCGAGTAGAGTATAGGTTGCCGGAGACACCAGGAGTGCCAGGGATTCTAGTCAGTGTCCCGGAGTGTTCTGATGAAACCTGTGCAACAGGGGTAGAACCAGGAGAGCGTTCATCCTGCACCTCACCCCCAGTAGAAGCAGGACCAGAATAGCCACTAGTAGGTCCCGGATGGTTTGAAATTGGCTCACCAGGACGGGGTAAGTTTAAAATTTGTCTAATAGGGTCGGGTGCACCCCAGGAGCTTCCATGGGGTTTTGGTGAGGATGGGACAGTAGAATCAGGACCATAATAGCCACTAGAAGCTCCCAGATAGTTGGAAATGGCCTCAGAGGAAGGACGGGGTGGGTCACGTCTAAAAGGGACTGGTGAAGATGGACGGGAGGCCACCGGGAGGCCAACTGGATGACCAAAGGCAGCTGGCACACTTGGTTTAATGCCGGAGAGGGCAGCGTCAGGCCTTGGCTCATAGTCAGTACCCTGGGCAACACTACCACCTGTAGACGGCTGAACTTGTGCCACACTTGAGCCAACGCCGGAGGGGTAAGAGCCAACGCCAGAGGGGTAAGAGCCAACACCGGAGGGGTAAGCGTAACCCCAGTCAGTGTCAGTTGGGTATGGGATGGGCTCATAGTCGGTATCCTTGGCAACACTACCTGTAGATGAGGGCAACTCAACACTTGAGCCAGGGGGTGAGGGGTAAGCATAAGAGGGGCCGGAGGAGGGGCCAGAGGGGTAAGGGGCAGGGTAAGCGCTGGAGGGGTAAGCGTCAGGGGCAGGGTAAGCGCTGGAGGGGTAAGAGCCAGGGGCAGGGTAAGCCTTGGAGGGGCCAGAGGGGTAAGAGCCAGGGGCAGGGTAAGCGCTGGAGGGGCCAGGGGCAGGGTAAGCGCTGGAGGGGTAAGCGTCAGGGGCAGGGTAAGCGCTGGAGGGGTAAGAGCCAGGGGCAGGGTAAGCCTTGGAGGGGCCAGAGGGGTAAGAGCCAGGGGCAGGGTAAGCGCTGGAGGGGCCAGAGCCAGGGGCAGGGTAGGTGCTGGAGGGGCCAGGGGCAGGGTAAGACTTGGAGGGGCCAGAGGGGTAAGAGCCAGGGTAGGTGCTGGAGGGGCCAGGGGCAGGGTAAGACTTGGAGGGGCCAGGGGGGTAAGAGCCAGGGGAAGGGTAAGCGCTGGAGGGGCCAGGGTAAGCGCCAGGGGCAGTGTAAGCACTGGAGAGGCCAGGGACAGGGGCAGGGTAAGCACTGGAGAGGCCAGAGCCAGCGGCAGAGGGGGAGGGGTAAGAGCCAGCACCGGAGGGGTAAGAGGAGGGGACGGAGGGGTAAGAGGAGGGGACGGAGGGGTAAGAGGAGGGGACGGAGGGGTAAGAGCCAGCGCCGGAGGGGTAAGAGCCAGCGCCGGAGGGGTAAGAGCTAGCACCGGAGGGGTAAGAGCCAGGGTTGGCGCTGGAGGGGCCGGAGCCAGCGGCAGAGGGGGAGGGGTAAGCAGCGGGGTAAGAGCCAGCCGTAGATGGGAGCAGCTCAGGTTTTTTAGGGGCCAAAGGGAATGTGATCGGCCTGTCCTTATCGTCTAGTCTCCAGTTTACCATATTGGCATTAGTCAGGCCTGGCATAAGGGGTTGAGGCATAGGCCACGGTGCACTGCCGGCACTGCCTGCAGAGTAGGGACGATTCACGGCACCATAGGGACGATTCACGGCACCATAGGGACGATTCACGGCACCGTAGGGACGATTCACGGCACCGTAGCGACGATCACCATCAAAAGGGATGAAACTCTGGTCTGAACCATTGTCTTCGTCAAAGTTAGAGGTGTCGGTTACCTTGCTGTAACCTGCAAGTAGAAGATGGAGATTATTAATTAAGGGCCAATGATGATCATTGTGATGTTTTTTTGTTGGGGGGGGGGGGGGGGGGGGGGGGGAGTGCACAACATACCTTTGTATTTTTGTGAACTAGCACTGCCACCAAACAGCACGATGCATAGCCAGGAGGCCCTGTGGGATTACACAACAGCTGAATATCATACTTCAGGCAACAACAACAGTTTAACATAAAGCTGGTGCAAGTTACGTTTTTATTCAAGCGTTAAACTAGCTCTATCTATACATTCCGATATCTTCTGCAAATCATTGTTGGCTGTTCAAAAACAGGTCTCCCCATCTCATAAACAATACATTTACAGGAGGTGGAGATAACAATTTTATGAAGTAAAAGTTAAAGTGAAATTGGGATGTGATGGGGTGGAAAAGGTCAGTTAGCCGCAATTTGCAACACTAGATTTTTTTTTTTTAATAATGGGATGAATCTAGAGTTGCAATACCCTCCATTGACTCCCGAGTCCCCACTCAAACAATTTTCGTTTGCGATGTGCTTGTATTAAACGACGTTAAACTCAACATTGCAGCTGTAGGGCAAGCTTGAATTATCCTTTCAATCTGCCGAGCTTGTCATAAAAATCCACCGTAGACACTAGACATGTTATGAGCTACTTTCTGTCAAGACATCCTCTGCAGGTGATTCTTTTTCTAAGTGTTGGAAGCACTCGTTTTTATTAAGGGGTCACACTGCTGCCTCCTGCATTATGTGCAAATGCAACCCAGATGGCACGCAGGGCCATTCAGTAACTTACGACGAGCGCTTCCAAACTCAAACACTTTCACAGAAAGCTCAAAACATGTCTACGATGGACTACGACGATGTCTACTTTTATGACACAAAAGCTTGGCAGATTAAAAGAGAATAATTCAAGTTTGGCCTAGAGCTGTAATGTTGGTGAGTTTAACGTAGTTTAATAAAAGCAGATCGCAAACACAAATTGGATGAGTGGGGAGTCAAGGGAGGGTATTGCAACTCTAGATTCATCCCATTATTAAAAAAAAATCTAGAGTTGCAAATTGCAGCTAAGGAACAGTATACAATGGAAGCAACTAAATTGCCATGGTTATAAAGTGTGCCCTGATGAACACTTATTCCAATTACTAAAGAGCTGGTGAGACCTAACAACTATAGCAATGAGTTATATTGCATACAGAAGTCTCTCACTTAACACATCTTGAAAATAGATTACTTGGGAGCACACCACCTTAAAAGGCAATTATATAGATTGTGTAATTGTTAAATAGCTCTACATTCAGAAAGTAATCATACTAGGAGTGTAAAGTAAAGGTGCCTTTCCAGGTCAGCCTAGCAACTTACACCTGAAAATGTTTGTACTAAAGAACCCCCATTAACCCATTTTGACCTGAGATCAGGTTCTAAAAATGTGACCAGATTTGACTGAGAGACTGCCATCGCGCACATTACAGCTTTTCACCAGAGGAGAAAAACCTTTTATTTTTTTCTCAAAATGAATAGCACAGGCAGACTCTTCACATACTAGAGCATGTCTGAAATAAGTGTCAGAGCTGAAATCGGCATGTAAATATGAAATAAATGCCCAAACATGTAGCTAGGTGTAATGTTAGACCACAAAAGTGAACCTTTCAAGCCTGTTTTCTCAACTTGTTGTTTTCTGCAAGACATTACTCTATAAGCCATATCTCCAAAACTGGTGGGTCAAACTGAACAATCAATATGTCCATTTGAAGCTATGATTCCCTGCTTTCATAGGACATGAAAAAACAAAAATTCCAAAAAAATCCAATGGCAGTCCCTCAGTCAAATTTTGTCACAAATGTCTTCTACAATCTACATCCTGACAGTTTTCTGAAAAAGCTATGTTTCAGTCAGTGGTTCTTCGATTTAAAAAAAAATAAAAAAAAAATAGCAGACCTACAAGCTCGTAGCGCGCCACTCGGTGGCGCGCTACGAGCTTGTAGGTCTGCTATTTCTCAATAGCTAAAGCATAACATAATGCTAACACCAGAATGGGTTAAACACAATAGCAGTTAACCATGTACTATGGGATTAATGTTGAGTGTCAACTAAAACATCTCAGCCAAAACTAAATCTACTACCAAATACCATTTTAATAGAAGCAATTACAAAAGAACATCACATACCTGAGCAGCAGCAGTCTAAGCAGCATGGCTGTTGGCTGAGAAGAAAGCAGCAGACTACAAAGTCCCCCCGGAACAGAAGCACTAAAGGCAGGCAGACAGCACTGTCTGCAACAAGAACCTTTCTACACCGAATGTACAGAACAAAGCTCTCTCTCTGCCTCTTATATGCTGGAACAATCCAAGTTCCTTCATTAAGACAAACTGGTTGCACCTGAGTGCCACACACCCAGGCACACAAACCAAATCACACACAGGTGTGCTGTGCTGTGCTGTGTGTGTGTGTGTGTGCTGTGTGTGTGTGTGTGTGTGTGTGTGTGTGTGTGTGTGTGTGTGTGTGTGTGTGTGTGTGTGTTTGCTCCGTGTGCGTGTGTGTGTATGTTATTATGTGTACATTTTATTCACCCATCACAGATGGCAGATGAGAAAACAATACCTCAATTAGTTTGTTCGGGGACAATCTCTCTCTCTCTCTCTCTCTCTCTCTCTCTCTCTCTATATATATATATATATATATATATCTTATAACTTTTAACTATTTTCTTTCTGTCTATACCAAACGCCTTTGCTAAAAAAAAATAGCCCATCTACAAGCTCACAACGCATTGCACACGTTGTGAGCTTGTAGATCTGCTATTTTTTTGTCTGGTCTTCCCCCACTCGGATTATATGGATGCTAGGGTTCAAGTGATTAGAGGGAGATATAGTGGAAATAGCTGAACTACAAGCTCAGAAAGTGAGATCTGCTATTTGTTTGCTATTATTATTATTATGTTTGAACATTTTGGAAAATATTCAACTATAACAACATGCAGGCCAAATCATGGCCGCCAGGTTTAAAGTGGTCAGTGGACAGAGATGCCAGGACAAAATGGTATCAAGCAGATAGCTCTCCTTTATGCCTTTCACAGTTGTGCGTCGTAGTCTCTTGAATAGCTTTCATTTAGTTTTAGTCACATTTCAGTCACCTGGAATGTTTTAATGTTTAGTCTAGTTTTAGTCGACTAAATATCAAGATTTTAGTCGACTAAATCTACAGTTGATTTAGTCGAAAGTTGATTTAGTGAAAAAAGGTAGTCGACGAACATTGTTTGTCATAGTTTTAGTCGACGAAAACAACACTGGACCGTACACCAAGTTAAGAGTAAAACATGAACAGGATCTCATGAATGATCCTTAGTGCTGTGTGTGTGTGTGTGTGTGTGTGTGTGTGTGTGTGTGTGTGTGTGTGTGTGTGTGTGTGTGTGTGTGCGCGCAAGTCACTCAGGGGTTCCTGAAATCAACACCATGCGTCCAGTTTTGCCAGGTCTGCTTATTTTAAGCCACTTTGGATGTTTTTTTTCCTGTGAAGTTGCTTGTCCATATTTGTAGTTTGTGGGTTGAGTTTTTCCGCGCTCGGTTCTAAGCGTATAGTTGCTTATTTTACACACTTAGTGTATTTGTCCACGGACCCTCATGTGAAAGTATTTTGTGCCAGGACAGATCGCTGTGTTGTGCCAAGTGGCAGCTTTATCTTTGTGTGGTTAAATTGTTTAAAAAACATATTCCAAATATTTCACTTTTAGAAAATAGAAGCTCTACAAGCTCACAACGTATCGTTGTGATATTCTAGATCGGCTATTTTCAAATAACCTACAGGGCATATATAGGGTTAAAGTTCTGAAACAGATTTTGGTGCTATAACTCATATTTCTGGGGAACCCCTGTGCGTGCGTGCGTGCGTGTGTGTGTGCGTGTGTGCGTGCATGCGTGCAGCCGTGCACGCACAGTCGCTTCTTTTGGGCTTGATTTCGTTGACATGGTTGCTTGTTTCTCGCAAGATCTGGCAACACACTGGCTGCGTCCATAATGCTGTCTCTGCCAGGGTAGCATATTTCTCTCCAGACACCTGATATGTTGTGACAGGTCGCGTGTGTGCCGTGTGTGTGTGTGTGTGTGTGTGCGTGTGTGTGTGTGTGTGTGTGTGTGTGTGTGTGTGTGTGTGTGTGTGTGTGTGCGTGCGTGCGTGCGTGCGTGCGTGCGTGCGTGCGTGCGTGCGTGCGTGCGTGCGTGCGTGCGTGCGTGCGTGCGTGCGTGCGGGCGTGCGTGAGACCAGACAGACAGACAGCAGCGTTATTAGATAATGCCCGAGGAGGGGCTATGCCAGGGTGAGATGAGGTAAGAGGAAAAAATGAGGAACTGAATGTTTTATAAAAAATAATGCATGAATAAATCACAGCATCATTTTTTTGGGAGAAGAACAAAGTATAAGGGAAAAGGAAATAGAATCTGCAAGGTGTTAATACATATATACATAATTATAATACGTGTGCAGAATCTGGTTATTTATTGATGCAGAATGTGCACCAACAACAGCCGAGTTCCATGGAGTTCATTGAAATGTGCAGTCCCTTCCTGAGAGAGGCAGTCATAGAGTATATAAAGGAACTGGAGCACTAGCCCCGCCCCCAAGCTATTCATTTCGATGAAGTTGCTCAGTGGCGTTTTGAAGCACCCGGAAGACTGCCGGAAGTACCTCCTCCGGACCTCAAATTTGAGGTCCGGGGTGGCGTAGGGAGTGATGGTCCTACGTGTTAAAGCCCAGCTGCACGGGGTTTCCTCGTCATGAATCCACGGGTCCGCCTGCAGTCCTTCCTGATACCACTAGGGCCCAGCGCTTCAACGTTGGAGCGCCTCACTGGCCCCTTGGAGGCAGTGGGAGTCGTAAGCCTTGCCGAGCCACGAGGCCCATATGGCCCATATGTAGCGCGAGGAGGCTCGATGTACGAGGACACCCCCTGGACATGACGCTGTGTGTGTATGTCGCAGGGTCTTACCCTGAGAGTTAGATATACTAGCCCTTACCCGTTGTGAGATATTGCCCCCCTTGTGGCCGTGGGGGGTACTGCGCCCTGGGTGCGTTTTCGCATTTTTAATTCACTAATAAATTCATTATTCATTTATTAGACCTCCATATTATTATGGTCAATGCCTGTGTGAAAAGTGGGAGTGATTGGACACACATTCATTCATTCATTCAGACAGACATTGGCTTAATTATAGTATGATGATATGATGATGATGATATGATGATATGATATGATGATATGATATGATGATATGATGATGATATATATATAAACTAGAGCACGGCGGCGCCGCCGCGCACTGTTGTTTCCGTCGACTAAAACTATGTTCGTCGACTACCTTTTTTCACTGACGAAAACTAAATGGGAACTAAATGAAAACTAGGCTATGATGACTAAAACTAAGACTAAATATGTATACTGACAATTTCGTCAACAAATACAAACTAGACTAAAATGTTGGGAAGGGACTGGTGCGCAAGAGCTCAAGTCATTTTACACTTGGTTGCATGCTGAAAATAGCAGATCTACAAGCTCACAACGTGTCGCGGCGTGTAGGTAGGTAGGAGTGTTTGTGGGCGTGGCATCATCAGAGCTGCGGTAGTGTTTGTGGGCGTGGCATCATCAGAGCTGTGGTAGTGTTTGTGGGCGTGGCATCATCAGAGCTGTGGTAGTGTTTGTGGGCGTGGCATCATCAGAGCTGTGGTAGTGTTTGTGGGCGTGGCATCATCAGAGCTGTGGTAGTGTTTGTGGGCGTGGCATCATCAGAGCTGTGGTAGTGTTTGTGGGCGTGGCATCATCAGAGCTGCTGTAGTGTTTGTGTTTTCCTTCTCATGCCAACAAGGTGACATGATGCTGTCAGCTCATGTTACAGAGGGACGCTCCAGGGACCACATGCGAGGCCTTAATTAACTGTCTGTTGTAGGACCACACACACACACACACACACACGCACGCACACACACACACACACACACACACACACACACACACACACACACACACACACACACACACCACCATGTATGTACTATACTGTACTGTACTGTACTGTAGTACAGGGATACATGATGTGATGATGGAGTCTCATCCAGCCTGGACAGTTAAGCTGCTCTCTCATACTGTATATATACTGTATGTCTCTCTCTCTCCCTCTCCCTGACTGGAGGAAACAATTATTAATGTTCTTAAAGATGCACTGTAAAAAAAGGCGTGGCGTCATCAGAGCTGCTGTAGTGTTTGTGGGCGTGGCGTCATCAGAGCTGCTGTTCTTAAAGATGCACTGTAAAAAAAGGAAGAAAAAAAGAGTGTCAATGGTGAGTTATGGTGCTTCTCCTTTGGGTGAGTGTGGGATGCATGGCTGTGTCTGGAAACCTGCTTATACAAGCCCCCCCCCCTCCCTCCGTTACATACCGACATGTCAGGTCCATTCATGTCAAGGTCCATTATTTATTCAGCATTTGAGCCATGGACCACCATTTGATGACATTTAGCCTCTCAGACCCAAAACGTAGAATATTTTGTTGACGTTGGATAATATTTTGTCCACAATAAGAGACAACAGGCAAACATTGATCAAAATAACAATTCTTCTCTAATTGTGTAGAGACTGTATTTAAGGCATGTTTGTCTTATTAGCCAGGGATCCTTTTAACAACATATTTAACTCTTCAGAGCGGATGGTTTCATTTTTCGCTCTCAAGAGTTAAAGGTCCTTAAAGGACCACTTCACCACTTTTCAACTTCTCTTCCTATAATTGGTCCTAACTAATGTTCATGATAAAATACCACCATTTTTTCCTACTCAGTCTGTGTCTCATAGGAAGGCTGTGGGCAGTTCAGAAACCCGTCCACCAGTGATTCCATCGATGGGGAATCCAAGCTAATAGAAACGGCAGGCTTTCTTTTCCTGAAAAGTTGCAATGCAAAAGTTGAAGCCATCGTTCTCACGATAATAAAAATCGAAATATATTTTAAAACAAGTCTTGTTTAAAAAAAATCTGCCTAATGATGACGTCACTGGTGGACGGGTGTCCGAACTGCCCAAAGCCCTCCTATGAGACACAGACTGAGCAGGAAAAATGGTGGTGTTTTACCATGAACATTTGTGAGGACCAATTATATGAAGAGATGTTGAAAAGTGGCGAAGTGGTCCTTTAAGAGTCCTAAATGGGCTAAATGGTGGTCCCCATCATTTAGCTGGGGACCACCTGGAACCCCCTCAAGGACCACTGGTTGAAAACCACTGACGTGGCTGCATGACACCTTTTCCACAGCTGTGTTCACACACTTCCTATAGACTAGAGCGTCGCAGTCCCGCCCCCTCGAGAGACCCGGAAAAGAATTCCCTGTTCATTTTCCTCATCATTTATTTAAAGACGTTTACGCCGCGGACAAAGCCAACTCTTGTCGTGACAAATCATGACAATAAACACAATGTTTTGGGCCGAACAAATAATTAGAAAGAAGAAAAAAACGGCAGGTTACAACACTTTTTTTGTTGTTGTTTTTCTTCTTTGTAATTATTTTGTTTGGTCCAAAATATTGTGTTTGTTGTCATGATTTGTCACGACTCGAGTTGGCTTCGCACGACGCTTCTAAGGTCTTTAAATAAATACTTTTTTGAAATGTCTATGGGGAAAATGCATTGGGAATTATTTCCTGGGCCTGGCGTCGTCATGAAAGGGGGCGGGACTGCAACGCTCTATTGAAATAGACGTTGCTGATTGGCTGCGAGGTGGTCACGTTCAATGCGTTGACTGACTGTAGTCACTGTACATTACATTATTACCGCAACAAAAGGCTTCCTCGTCTCCAACCTTTGTATTACTCTGAGTCTGAATTACTCAGAAGGACAAACACATTTAATTTCCTCCTCCTCGCATTGTAATGAGTTTTCCAACATGCCTGCTATCTGTGTGCGGGGAGGGGAGGCAGATGCAAATGTTGTGTAGAATAACATTTTTATGGAAATATAAACGGTGGGGTGTGTGTGTGTGTGTGTGTGTGTGTGTGTGTGTGTGTGTGTGTGTGTGTGTGTGTGCTCATATATGAAGATGACACAAAGTAGCGTGTGTGTGTGTGTGTGCATGTACACGAGCGTACATACCGTGCATGCGTGTGTGTGCGCACAGATCACAGAACACGTGCCTCATGTATGAAAGAGATACATTTGATATGGCGATAATGCGCGGCTGCTGCTGTGATCTCTGGTTCTTTATTCACTTCCATGCACGCATGGCGGCTGACGTTCTCTCATGGCTGATCAAGGCTGGCTATGGGTGAGCACCACGCTCCCTCCCCGCTGTGCGCTGGAGAGAGAGAGAGCCATGATTACAGCTCTGCTAGTCTCATCCCCATGTGGATGTGGCACACAGTGGCACAGTGCCTCCCAAAATACTGTAGGCACCACTGTGACATCTTTATTATAGGGTAGCCCTGTGTGTGTGTGTGTGTGTGTGTGTGTGTGTGTGCGTGTGTGCGTGCGTGCGTGTGTGCGCGTGCGTGTGTGTGTGTGTGTGAGGACACACATAAGGGTTTCCTTTAGCTTCTCAGGTATATCTCGCTTTTTGTGACATGATTTTTTCTTTGTAATCTCCCACACGGTAAATCAGCGGTTCCCAAAGTGGGGTCCCACATTGAAAGGAATAACCAGTACCAATAATAATGTTAATGTTCTATTGGCCATAAACAGGTCATATTTCATATTTGTTTGATTGTGGAAATGCTGATCTACAAGCTCACATGTGGTTTGAGCCTGTAGATCTGCACAATTTCTGTGGAAAAAAGAGTTCCATAATATTTGAAAATAGATGAACCAGCTTTCATACAAAATGACTGGAAACCATTTTGACGGGAACATAATTGTGATTATCTCATATAACTTACAAGCAGCCGATTATGTGATGATTTCGATAAGTCTCTCCTTGCTGTCGGGCAGAAACCTCTTAACTCTACGTTTATACTTTTCTGTGTTTTCTTTATTCATGAATAATTAACGGCCCATTTGATCACACAAAATCATCAAAAGCAGCAGATCCACAAGCTCGAAAAGCTCTGCGTTTTGAGCTTGTATAGATCTGATACTTTTGATGCGTTTTAACCCATTTTGGGCGGGAACCCCTTTGGTGTTTTAAGAATTATGTTATACTTTAGCTGTTGAAAAATAGCAGATCTACAAGCTGATAGCGCGGCACCGAGTGCCGCGCTATGAACTTGTAGGTCTGCTATTTTTGAAAAATCGTGAAAATGTGCCTGAAATCTTTGAATATATATTGTTACAGAGCAAGTTTTTAACTCAAATCTTTGCTACTGGGAGGGTCCCTGCGAACAACATTATTTTCAGATGGGGGTCGGCGGCCAATGTCATATATTTGGGGTCCTTGACATGAATGTGTTTGTGACATAGAAACATGGGCTTTTCAGAAAACTGTCAGGATTTAGAAGACATTTTTTTAATTTCGACGTCAGGCCTAAATGGGTTAAATTTGAATCCGGAAAAGTAACAGCTTTGGACACATGAGGTTTCCACCCGACAGAGATGATTTAATTGCAATTGGGTGATTATGTGATTCTTTCGACAAGCACGTATAGCAAATGAGGGCGAGTCAACGCTAAGGACTGTAGAGAGAAGCAGAACGTTGTCTTCAGACTAAATAACCACATCGTCCCCTAATCCCTCCCTATAATCTGCTGTGTTTGCACTGTGCTGAATAATATCTGGGAGTTTAACTCATTTTGACCTGACCTGAAAAAAATGTCTTACCTGTGTTTCTTTGTGTTCAATATTTCATGTCAAGGACGCCGGAAATTATATGTATTTGGCCGCCGACCCCCATCTGAAAATATGTCGTTCCAGGAACCCCTCATGAAAAATGTTCTCTCTGAAAGAATATAAATATTCAAAGATTTCAGGCACATTTTCACGATTTTTCAAAAATAGCAGACCTACAAGTTCATAGCGCGGCACTTGGTGCCGCGCTATGAGCATGTAGATCTGCTATTTTTCAATAGCTAAAGTATAACATAATGCTTTAAAACACCAAAAGGGGTTCCCGCCCAAAATGGGTTAAGTTAAATACATTTAGGATAAACACAATGATAGTAATTCTAAGAGATCATGCAGGCTTGCCGCAATATATCCGAGGCTTAATACTTCCCTATAGCTCCCGACGGCACTACATCAAGCTGAGATCGACTGACACAAAAGGAGAATTTCTCTTTAAAAAAAAACACTTTCATCTCTATGAGAATTTTGTGTGGAACCCTTTTTAGATTGCAATCTTCAATATTTAGATATTTTTATATTGATTTGGAGGAAAAAGTGACAACTTTAGATTATTTTTTTCTGGGTGGAGAAAATGCCAGGTGTGATGTGTGATAGGAAAGTATCAGCAAGAATGAAAGGGAAGGTGTACAAGACGGTGGTGAGACCAGCTATGTTGTATGGCTTAGATACAGTCGCACTGAGGAAAAGACAGCAGAGCTGGAGGTAGCCGAGACTAAAATGTTGAGGTTCTCTCTGGGAGTAACAAGATATGATCAGGAACGAGTACATCAGAGGGACAGCACATGTCAGATGTGTTGGAGATAAAGCCAGAGAGGCCAGACTGAGATGGTTTGGACACGTACAGACTGGGTGCTGAGGTTGGAACTGCCAGGCAGGGGGGGGCGTAGAGGAAGACCAAAGAGAAGATTTATGTAGTGAAAGAGGACATGACGTTATTTATTTGGTATAAGAGAGAAGAGGAGGCAGGCAGAGCACAGAGTGAGGCAGATGATTCGCTGTGGTGACCCCTGAAGGGAAAAGCAGAGAGGAAAAGAAGAAGAAATACTCTTACCCCATTTAGGCCTGACCTCGAAATTTAAAAAATGTCTTCTAAATCCTGACAGTTTTCTGAAAATGCTATGTTTCTATGTCAGTCGTTCTTCGATTTTTCAAAAATAGCAGATCTACAAGCTCATGTGCTCAAGCGCTATGAGCTTGTAGATCTGCTATTTTTCAATAGCTAAAGCATAATGTAATGCTAACCCCAAAATGGGTTCCCGCCCAAAATGGGTTAATTGGGCTGATCTTGTCGTGAATGTGCTTGAGAACCGCACTGATTCAAACAACATTAGGAAGCAAGACCAAAATAAGTAACTATACACCCCCCCCAAAAAAACAGAACTAACTACCAACATTTACAAAGCTATTTACAGAAAACACAAGTCCAAAGTTGTTTATTATGCTGTATGTGGACATGGCCAACCTGATGGTAGACACGTATCCCTGCTTCTCATGTCCTAATAAAATGTGTTCAACCATCATTTTTAAAAGCTCTGCTAGCGGCCAGCGGCCCTGCTAAATGAACTCGTGGCGGTACTTCTGCACGACCGCAATAGTGTCTCATGCTCTCCAATCCCACGTCTCGGTCACAACAAGCCATGCTAAAACTCACATGTACAAAATGGAGATAATTTTAGCTGACCATGTAATGCATTACGGTTGTCCACCTCCATGTTTAGGGGGGTGGACTGGACACTACTCGCGGGTCTGTGAAGGGGTGAAGTGTATGAGTCCATCCCAATGTACGACCAGCATGCCAGCACTCTGATGCTCTGCTGTAAACAGACCTCTCCATGTTTGAGTGGCTTTTAAAACTTTAATGTTTAATGTTTTTCAAATGTAGTACCATTTTTTGGTTTCTTTTATTTATTTATTTTTCTGTTCTTGAAAAGTCCACGATTCCATAATTCCATTTGAATGTGCAGTTTACGTGATCAGATACCGCTGTAAACAGTGCTTCAAAAGTTATGGCATTTATATCATGGCCAAATAGAGAATGTCATGTTTTTCAAGTATTTTTTGCCTTTTGGTGGCGCTAGACGCTAGAGGAAAGGCCATGGGGGTCACCAAACCAGTAGTGACATGAAAAACGTTGAAATGCACTGGCCTAGACAGCCTGGGCACACTTGAGCTCCCATGCGCGGCCAAAGGAAGCGGCGTTTTGCGTCATTTCCGAGTTTTTAGACAGCTGGTGGATGGAAATTAAGCTCCACCCACGCGGCAGAATGCCGCGGCTGGGGCAAGCTTTTTCCGGGAATCTGGCCGACGCGGCAATTTCCATCCACCAGCTGTCTAAAATGACGCAAAGCACAGCTTCTTCTGTCCGCGCATGGAATCTAAAGTGTGCCCAGACCCATTGTGTGTGTACCTGGCTGTGAGTGAAGGTTCCTCCAGCGTGTGATAATTGCATCGAGGGTGGGTGTGAGAGCTGTGAGTCCAGGTGGTTGCGACCTGAAAAAGTTTCCCCCAGTTATTCAGTGCCACCTGGTGAACACCAGTTTTGGCCCTCGTTGCCACCGAAGCCCATTATAAATAAAAGAAAGAAATTTAAATTCTATTGTGCATGTAATGTGCATGTCATCACCTGACATGCAGATTAGAGCAATTTTCAAAATATGGATAAAATATATATATATATATATATATATATATATATATATAATTATATTAAAAAAAGAAGAAAAAATGCCTTTTTTTCTTCAAAAAGGCGTCCAAAGGCGCCATTGGCAACGAGGGCGTCACGGGAAAGGCGTCCAAAGGCGTCACCTGGCACTGAGTGAGTTTTTTAATACAACAATACAACATCAGAGCCAGGGGGGGATTAGATTACTAACAGTAAACATTAAAGAGTGAACACAAAGCAACAGTTCTCCGCAGCTTTCTTATTTAGAAGTGCTGAAGGCACGCTGCGTCGCTGCCCAAGTGACACTCACTCATGCGACTCCTCCATGTCTCTCGCTGTCACTCAAGTGACTACTGGCCAATCACAGCGCGTCTTTTCCGGGACTTATGTTACGCACGCGGAAGCTGCTCATTGAAGGCAAATGCTTTGCAAGGAATCTCGGGAAAATTGTGCCTTCAATGGTGACACGCCGGACAGAGCCGGAAAGGGCGTCTACGTATATATGTCTATGCCGTCCACGGCATACATGGGCAACTTCACTTAATGCTGCTGTTACAATTCCAAACGTGCAATGACCCGCTTTAATTACTTACTCTATATTAGTATTTAATGACTAGTATTACAATTGTATTGTCATTTTTATGTCCAATGTATTGCACAAAAAGATTGCAAAAAAAATAAATGCTAAAATAGCCGATCCGAAGCATTTTGAGCTTGTAGATCGTCTATTTTTGCTACTTTTGTGTGAGTAGGCCATTCATTTACACAAAATAAATAAATATGGAGTTAAAATATTTCTGCCAGAAAGTAATATTCAATGTGGCCCTCTGGAGTGAGTGAGTGACACTGCCACATAAATGTGTGAAAAAATGTGTTTCCAGTCCTCCTTGGAGTATTGAAAGAAAATGAAACATACTGGCTGATAACAAGGAACTATATTGATTCAAATATGGTAGAATATTAACCCCCCAAATGTAGTTTACGGAAAATATATTATGTTTTGTGTAGTTAAACCATTGTGATTCGTTTTCTGTTGATAATTAAGGTTTTGTCATACTAGGGTGAGCTGTGGGGGAAAGCATGTTAGCAATAATTCCAAGGAAGCTTTGAGAAGGAAGAGAAGTGGTCACGTGACTGGGCTGCGCCATGACACTTTCATGGACACTTTCATGGGAGCCAAACCCACACCGGAACACAGCAGACAATAATGTGTTACATGTCTTCTGTTATTTTCCAGAAGTGATTACTTTACAAAAGGTCTCAGTCATTCATAAATAATGTTTGTTCATGAGCTGCAGGTCACTGAGCTCTCATTGACTCAAGTGCATTCTGCCAAACTTCCGGGTAGTTTCCAGGAAAGTGTCCATGAAAGTGTCATGGCGCAGCCCAGTCACGTGACCACTTATATTCCTTCTCAAAGCTTCCTAGAATATTTCCAGGAAGTGAGTTACCAGGAACATCTATAAAAGTACAGGAAGTGAGGCAGCCTCGGCTGCCAGGTTTTCCATTTTAGGTATGAAAAAGAGTGTTTGGTGGTGCTTTGTGAATGAGACAAGTGGGGCTGGGAAACTTTGAGATCCGGAAGAACAGAAGTTTGGTCAGGAACATTTCTGAGGGTTTAGCTCTGAATCCCTTCAGAGCTTTTGGACAAAGGGGAACCTGCTGTGGACTCATGACTTGAAAGTTGGGTGAGAATTATTATTTTTTCCCCCTTTTTGAGCAATATAGTGGTCCTCTGGAGTGAGTGTGGAAATGTAGTGGACCAGTGGAGTGAGTGTGGAAATGTAGTGGCCTTCTGGAGTGAGTGTGGAAATGTAGTGGACCAGTGGAGTGAGTGTGGAAATGTAGTGGACCCAGTGGAGTGAGTGTGGAAATATAGTGTCCCTCTGGAGTGAGTGTGGAAATATAGTGTCCTTCTGGAGTGAGTGTGGAAATATAGTGGCCTTCTGGAGTGAGTGTGGAAATATAGTGTCCCTCTGGAGTGAGTGTGGAAATATAGTGTCCTTCTGGAGTGAGTGTGGAAATATAGTGTCCTTCTGGAGTGAGTGTGGAAATATAGTGTCCTTCTGGAGTGAGTGTGGAAATATAGTGTCCTTCTGGAGTGAGTGTGGAAATGTAGTGGACCAGTGAAGTGAGTGTGGAAATAGTGTCTCTCTAGTGAGTGTGGAAATGTAGTGTCCCTCTGGAGTGAGTGTGGAAATGTAGTGTCCCTCTGGAGTGAGTGTGGAAATATAGTGTCCCTCTGGAGTGAGTGTGGAAATGTAGTGTCCCTCTGGAGTGAGTGTGGAAATGTAGTGGCCTTCTGGAGTGAGTGTGTAAATATAGTGTCCCTCTGGAGTGAGTGTGTAAATATAGTGTCCCTCTGGAGTGAGTGTGGAAATATATAGTGTCCCTCTGGAGTGAGTGTGGAAATGTAGTGGCCTTCTGGAGTGAGTGTGGAAATATAGTGTCCCTCTGGAGTGAGTGTGGAAATGTAGTGTCCCTCTGAAGTGAGTGTGGAAATGTAGTGTCCCTCTGAAGTGAGTGTGGAAATGTAGTGTCCCTCTGGAGTGAGTGTGGAAATGTAGTGTCCCTCTGGAGTGAGTGTGGAAATATAGTGTCCCTCTGGAGTGAGTGTGGACATGTAGTGTCCCTCTGAAGTGAGTGTGGAAATGTAGTGTCCCTCTGGAGTGAGTGTGGAAATATAGTGTCCCTCTGGAGTGAGTGTGGAAATGTAGTGTCCCTCTGGAGTGAGTGTGGAAATGTAGTGTCCTTCTGGAGTGAGTGTGGAAATGTAGTGTCCCTCTGAAGTGAGTGTGGAAATGTAGTGTCCCTCTGGAGTGAGTGTGGAAATATAGTGTCCCTCTGGAGTGAGTGTGGAAATGTAGTGGCCTTCTGGAGTGAGTGTGTAAATATAGTGTCCCTCTGGAGTGAGTGTGTAAATATAGTGTCCCTCTGGAGTGAGTGTGGAAATATATAGTGTCCCTCTGGAGTGAGTGTGGAAATGTAGTGGCCTTCTGGAGTGAGTGTGGAAATATAGTGTCCCTCTGGAGTGAGTGTGGAAATGTAGTGTCCCTCTGGAGTGAGTGTGGAAATGTAGTGGACCAGTGAAGTGAGTGTGGAAATGTAGTGGACCAGTGAAGTGAGTGTGGAAATGTAGTGTCCCTCTGGAGTGAGTGTGGAAATATAGTGTCCCTCTGGAGTGAGTGTGGAAATATAGTGTCTCTCTCCCCTCATCAAAGTTGGACCAGCACGGTATCTTCTTGCGTCCGTGGCCGTGGGCCAAGGTCCACCGCAGGGCCCTACGTCCTGACATAAGGACATGCTGAGTGTCTCCTCCTATATCAAGCCTCGTTATCTCTCCTTCGCCCTCTGTCTCTCCCCGTTTGCGTTGCCTGTTCCATCCATCACCCGTCCATTATCATTCTTCACTTCCAAACGTACACTTTACAATGTACTGTAGGCATTCAGGACAGATTTAGCCGGCCACTCTTATCTTATCCATGGGTGACTTACAAGTTAGCGATATATGAATAAGCATAAACTCTAGTTAATAAGCAACAGGGTGAATATATTAAAGCAGAGTGCCGAGAGAGAACAATGAGTGCCTCAAAGCAGTGTTAATGTTTTCGTCGTAAAAACTACAGTATGACGAAAAATGTTTGTCCACTACCTTTTTTTTTCACTGACGAAAACTAAATACAAACTAAATAGAAACTAGCCTATCGACTAGCCTATAAAACTAAGACTAAATATATTGACAATTTTGTCAACAAATACAAACTAGACTAAAATGTTAGGGAGGGACTAGTGTAGAACATATTCAGTAGAACCAAAAGGCAAGTCATTTTATGTTTGGTTGCGCTCGGGTGTTGCGCTCTGAAAATAGCATATCTACAAGCTCACAACGTGTCGCGCTGCCACTCATTGTGAGCTTGTGGGTCGGCTATTGTCAGCATGCACCACGTTTTTTTTTTTTTTTTTTCTCTTTGTCTGATTCCCCTGCACTATACTCTCACTGTATTATAGTCTTAAATATTCATGTTCATTTAACCCATTTTGGGCGGGAACCCCTTTTGGTGTTTTAAACATTAGGTTATAATTTAGCTATTGAAAAATAGCAGATCTACAAGCTCATAGCGCGCCACCGAGTGGCGCGCTATGAACTTGTAGGTCTGCTATTTTTTTTTTTAATCGTTAAATTGTCATGATTTAGAAAACTTTTTATTTTATTTCGACGTCGGGCCTGAATGGGTTAAGCCAGGGGTCGGAGAACGGTCAGAGCTCTAGGGCGATGTGAGACGGAGTAGTGAATCATAAAATGACGCTGGTGCCCAGCCCGCAACGTCTCGCTCCAGAAGAAGAGCTCCTGGCAAAAAAAAAAGTGAAATGTCAACCTGCACATTTGGGTCTTGGACCCAGTGGGCACCTGCTCTCTGACACAGAGCGATAGCTTTTAGCTATATGTGGTCATTGTATCAAGCGTGCATGCATTATGCATCTACACAACCACCCGAATGCAAAGGGCTTGTATTTAAATGCCCAATAGCCTACTTATTTTATATTAAATTATGTTTATGTTTTTTTAAATCTAACACCTCGGTTCACAAGGTTTGCATTAGCAACAGTGGGAGACCATTATCCCTTTTATTTCATACTCTAAGCCGAATGACTGTATAAGACAAATATAATTGTCTTATGTCGGGTGGAAACCTTGTATGTCCAAAAATGCAACTTTTCAGGATACAAATAAAATACTGTACATAGCAAAAGTATCAGATCTACAAGCTCATAGGGCGTTCGGCTGTTTTCACAATCCATTATTACTATTATTACTTGAAACCTTTTGCCTAAAATGGCATGACCAAAATATGGATGAAGTCATCAATTATTTTAGTAATGGTTATGGATCGATAGGCTACACATACGAAGAAAAGAACCCCAACTCGATTAACCCATTTTGGGCGGGAACCCCTTTTGGTGTTATGTTATGCTTTAGCTATTGAAAAATAGCAGATCTACAAGCTCATAGCGCGCCACCGAGTGGCGCGCTACGAGCTTGTAGGTCTGCTATTTTTGAAAAATCGAAGAACGACTGACATAGAAACAAAGCTTTTTCAGATTACTTGGATGAACTGCTGCACAGCAGTGTTAGCAGCAGCGCTAGCAGAAGACGTCCCCATGGCAGTCACTATAACGTCTACAGAGAGAGACCTACTGAAGTCACCATTGTCTCTGCTCCAGCACAGGATCCGGACTTTTTTTATTGGCTTTTTCATTCATCATGTAACTATAGGTTTCCATACGTTGTTTGGTCGTATTGCAGTTGTTCATGTCGCAAAAAACGATGGCGAGGCTTGATTTCGTAGGGCGTGCCAGATTGATTTCAGCCGTCACATTTTAATATCGCTGCTAGGAATGAAATTAAGGAAGGATCAGCTGTTTGGGATCACTTTATAAATGTCGTTGCCGACGCGAGTGTACTCCAAAACCGACGCTCGAATTTGGGGGCAGATTTTACACTCCATTGATAAATGAGGGCCTGGCAGTGACTCCACCATGGTGACAGACACTGCATGTGTCTGCTCCAGCACAGGCAGTCTATCTGCAGGGATATGTTCTGCTTGCATATATTTCTGATTTCAGAATCGGATCGAAGGGATAGCCCCTTGAGAATGCAGCGTCTCGTTTTCAAGGGGACCCATGAAACATGAACAAGATGCATGGAAATACACAGATATCTTGCTCACCCTGTTCCACCCACCCCACCCCACCCCACCAACCACCACATCATCAGCTGTTAAACAAAGCTGTTGGAAAGAAGGGCACCGTGCACATACATCAGTGTATATGTCAATACTGGTACTTGTCAGATTAGAAGCATGAGCGAGTTGAATCAAGATGTGAAGCATGCGCGAGTTGAATCAAGATGTGAAGCATGAGCGAGTTGAATCAAGATGTGAAGCATGAGCGAGTTGAATCAAGATGTGAAGCATGAGCGAGTTGAATCAAGATGTGAAGCATGCGCGAGTTGAATCAAGATGTGAAGCATGCGCGAGTTGAATCAAGATGTGAAGCATGAGCGAGTTGAATCAAGATGTGAAGCATGAGCGAGTTGAATCAAGATGTGAAGCATGAGCGAGTTGAATCAAGATGTGAAGCATGAGCGAGTTGAATCAAGATGTGAAGCATGAGCGAGTTGAATCAAGATGTGAAGCATGAGCGAGTTGAATCAAGATGTGAAGCATGAGCGAGTTGAATCAAGATGTGAAGCATGAGCGAGTTGAATCAAGATGTGAAGCATGAACGAGTTGAATCAAGATGTGAAGCATGAGCGAGTTGAATCAAGATGTGAAGCATGAACGAGTTGAATCAAGATGTGAAGCATGAACGAGTTGAATCAAGATGTGAAGCATGAGCGAGTTGAATCAAGATGTGAAGCATGAACGAGTTGAATCAAGATGTGAAGCATGAGCGAGTTGAATCAAGATGTGAAGCATGAACGAGTTGAATCAAGATGTGAAGCATGCGCGAGTTGAATCAAGATGTGAAGCATGAGCGAGTTGAATCAAGATGTGAAGCATGAGCGAGTTGAATCAAGATGTGAAGCATGAGCGAGTTGAATCAAGATATGAATGGCATATCCCGCCAACACTCCCAGGCTTTGAAGAAAGGGAGGGTAGAAGAAGTACTGTATAGTTTTTAACCCATTTAGACCTGAGAAAAGATTCTACAAATGTCTTCTAAATCCTGACAGGTTTCTGAAAAACCCTATGTTTCTACGTCAGTCGTTCTCAAACATTTTCATGTCAAGGACCCCCAAAGTTATAGCTGCCGACCTCCCCCAGAAGCAAAGATATGAGTTAAAAACGGCACTCGGTGGCGCGCTATGAGCTTGTAGATCTGCTATTTTTCAATAGCTAAAGCATAACATAACATGCTTAAAACACCAAAAGGGGTTCCCGCCCAAAATGGGTTTTAAACACCGCGTGTGTGTGCGTGCGTGCGTGCATGGTTCTCAAAGTGGGGTCCTCCAGGGACCCTCTGGGTTACTAGCGGGGTCTTCCAAAATTGACTCTTACAGGTTTGTATAACTCTTGAGAGAGTATGTACACATCCATTGATTCGGTTCCCATCATCACTCAGAGAGTTTATGATGATGGTCCTTGACATTAAACGGGTTTTGAGAAGCAGCGCTGTGTTGTATAGTGCAGGGTCTGGATAACACGGTGCCGACCGAGATGAGGAAGTTGAATAGGCCTCTCTCTCTCTCTCTCTCGTGCATACATTCCTGGTGTGGGCTGCATGAGTGTTGTTGGCAGACATAAAGCAAACAGTGGTGATGCCACGGACCGGATGAAACGGAGAGAGCCGTGTGTCAACAGCGCTGGGTATTATGTCTGGGTTGATGAGCAATTATAAACTGTAGCGTTGTAGTGTTTACACTTACAACGCTGCCACCTTCCTCTGTTCTGAGAAGTGCTATATCTGAAGCCCCTGATATACTGTATAGTTCTATGCACGGGAGCAGTGTTGTTTTTTTGGCAGCAAATTTCTATTTTTTGTTTTAGTCATAGTCTCTTGAAAACGTTTTCATTTAGTTTTAGTCACATCTTAGTCACCTGGAGTGTTTTAGTGTTTAGTCTAGTTTTAGTCGACTATAAATATAAGATTTTAGTCGACTATACAGGTGATTTAGTCGACTGAAATGTGTTTTGGTGGGCCTTGATGCCGATCTACAAGCTTTGAGTACACAACTCGCCACTGTTCAAGGACGCACAGGGAAAGGTAAAACAAACTAAAAAAGGTTTCGAACTGATTGTCCGTTGTGGTGAGAAAAGTTTATAATTAGTGTGTGGCCGCGCTACTGCTACGTGCCTGCGGGGGGTGCTCATGCACGCGCGTTGGCATACAAGTAGGCTGTCACAGTCACACTGTTTGGGGATTTATTGGTTAACCCATTTTGTCCTGAGGACGATTCTAAAAAAATGTTTTCTAAATACTGTATATACATATATGTTTCTATGTCAGTGGTTCTTGTACATTTTCATGTCAAGGACTCCAAACATTATATGTAATTGGCCGCCGACCCCCATCTGAAAATATGTTGTTCCAGGCAGGGACCCCCACCCCAGAAGCAAAGATTTGAGTTAAAATCGTTCTGAAATAATATATATCCAAAGATTTGCGCCACATTTTCACGATTTTTCAAAAAATAGCAGACCTACAAGTTCATAGCACGGCTTGTAGATCTGCTATTTTTCAATAGCTAAAGTATAACATAATGCTTAACACTTTGATTGCTGCAAGATCTCAACAGGCCTATTTGGATGTTGCTGCCGTTTAACATTGCACAAAGGCCTTGTTCGGGGGCCCACAGTAAAATGTTCTCTTATAGCGAGAATCACACGCCTACATCAAAAGAAAGCTGAACTTGTCCACTTCAATTAAAAAAATACATTTTGATTTTACCATGTTCCATTCTGGAGATATTGACCTTTTTGCAACACCTGCATTTGCCTGGAAGTGGTTATCTTGAACAGCGAGCAGAGTTATGGATGGTTTAAAGTCAGAGACATTGACAGGCAGATATAAAATTGAACCCAATAAATATCCTATACATCCTATACACCGAATGAAAGCCCTGAATGTGTACTTTTACGAGGAAAACAGTAAACATTGATCCCATCTACAGTTAGACAGTAATTGGTTATTGAATGCAGCTTGTGCCCACCAGATAACTTCAGAGAAGACATGGACGTGAACTCCTCAATATTCACAAAATAAGGCCTATAGCGACATATAAATACTATATACCGTATGAAACAGAAGACTCTCTGCTTTCATAAGGAAAAAAATTGTACTGTAATAATAAAAAAAATCACACCCCTGTGAAGTGAGCAGTGCAACTCTACTTCTCTACTTATTCACTACAGCTCGCTATATACGGACTGAGGCAGAAAGTCATGTAAACCTTTTATTTACAGTTTGGTCTGTAAACTTCTACTGTAATAATAAAAATCACACCCCTGTGAAGTGAGCGTTGCAACTGTTCTGTACTTATTCACTACAGCTCGCTATATACGGACTGAGACAGAAAGTCATGTAAACCTTTTATTTACAGTTTGGTCTGTAAACTTCTACTGTAATAATAAAAATCACACCCCTGTGAAGTGAGCGGTGCAACTGTTCTTTATAGTTGCGCGGTGCAACTGTAGAGAACAGTTGCACCGCTCACTTCACAGGGTTTTATTATTATTACAGTAGAAGTTTACAGACCAAACTGTAAATAAAAGGTTTACATGACTTTCTGCCTCAGTCCGTATATAGCGAGCTGTAGTGAATAAGTAGAGAAGTAGAGTTGCACTGCTCACTTCACAGGGGTGTGATTTTTTTATTATTACAGTACAATTTTTTTCCTTATGAAAGCAGAGAGTCTTCTGTTTCATACGGTATATAGTATTTATATGTCGCTATAGGCCTTATTTTGTGAATATTGAGTTCGGGTCCATGTCTTCTCTGCAGTTATATCTGGTGGGCGCAATGTGCATCCACCCAGTATCCAATTTATGACAAACTGTACATGGGATCAATGTTTACTATTTTCCTCGTAAAAGTACACATTCAGGGCTTTCATTCGATGTATAGGATGTATAGCATATTTATTGTGTTTATTGTTATATCTGCCTGTCAATGTCTGACTATAAACCTTCATAACTATGCTTTCTTTTTGATGATGATTGCCGCCTCGCCTAATCTATCTCACTGCTTTCATTGTTTTGATCGCAGTAACATTGGGGGGGGGGTCATGGGCACATTGGGCAGCAAAAGTCTTGATCCGTACGGCTATAAAAAGTCCCATTCCACCGTTCGGTTCAGAACTATAGTATAACGGCGAGACGCGTTGTCATCAGCTGATTTTGTTTTTCAAGCTAGTGTAGGGGAACATGCCTGGGCATGCTAGCCTGGCACGGCCAGACTCATAGCGAGGGTTCACTGATGTTTCCTCCGGGGAAGAATCTTCAGTGAATCCCCGCTATGAGGCTGGCCAAGCCAGGCTATGGGCATGCAGCTTGGGGGCGATGGAGGGGGAAAAAAGCGTCACCCGGCTGTGATGTCGACGAGAAGGAAAAAATGACTTCCACAGATGACAACACCACGGTTTAGGTCGCGGAAAAGTTCGTTATACATTACACCCGGGTCGATTACGTCCCCGACGCGTTCATTGCGGTCTTATCACTACAATTATAATGAATAAAAAAGCGTTACAATCACACGTCTGAGCGATCTCCGATTATGACGGCTCTGCATGGCGATACGTGATCCACCAACGGAACACTGTCTTGTCGTGGCAGCCCCTCGATACTGTGGTTAGTTCGTAGTATTGTAGGCTCGGGGATCGTTTGGTCGCTACAGTATGAAGAAGGAAACATGCATCTGTCCATGTGTGTTGCAGATGTTATGCATTGCAATGCCGATCTGGTGCATATGTGTTTAGGCAATAGGCAGCGTTCCGTTCAGCGTTCAACTGGCTTCTACACGTAAAGCGGCCAGCCCTCCTGTTTTCAGGAGGGGAGGGGGGTTTTTGTTTTTTGTTTTTTTTTCTGATCACGTGAGCGGGAGTAAGCAGCAATGATAGGGCGATGGTTCTTCATTGTCCGGGTGGGTAAAAAGATGAATGAAAGTATTCTATAAAAAAGTGATTGAAACGTATTGATACGTGATCCGCACCCGACGTTTGATTAATTGATAACGTATTGATACGCGATCCGCGTTGGGAGTGTTAAAACACCAAATTGGGTTAAAGGAGGAGATTTCGCAAATTTTCCCCCAGGACTTGTGGCAACAACAATCATTTGTAAAAAAAATAATAGTATACATTATTTAACCCGCCTCAGCCCGCCCCCGCCAGTAAAGTTAAAATTATCTCGACTCGGCTCAGCCCGCCCTGCGGGTATAACCCGCGGGACCTACGTGTTACAGGTCGGCCCGCGCAAACACTACCGTACTGGGCCGTTTGGAACCCACTCAAGGACACTTTAGAGACCCACTGGTGTAGCAGAGGTTTTCCAGTGAGCCAACATGCACAATATCATTCAGCACCCTGGCTCTGTTTGACCAGAATGGAACAGAGCCTTCATTCGTGTCGGCGGTAACAACAGACGGGTATTTCCAAAATGGCGTGTGTGCATAGTCTATCCCCGATATCCATGCACACTCTCCTCGTCCCATGCAGCTATAGGGCATTCCAGGCAAAGTCAGTGCCCTGCGGAACCCTTTTTTGTGTTTTAAGCATTATGTTATACTTTAGCTATTGAAAAATAGCAGATCTACGAGCTCATAGCGCGGCACTCGGTGCTTGTAGGTCTGCTATTTTAGAAAAATCGTGAAAATGTGTCTCAAATCTTTGAATATATATTCTTTCAGGGCGTATTTAACTCAAATCTTTGCTTCTGGTGAGGTCCCTGGAACAACATTAGGTTCAGATGTGAGTCGGCGGCCAATTACATATAATCTTTGGGGTGCTTGACATGAAATATTGAGCACCACTGATATAGAAACATGAGGTTTTCCAGAAAATTGTCTGGCTATACTGCCACAGGGAGCAGCGTCCCTGTGGCAGTATAGCCATGATGGTTCTGTCCTCTGTGTTGAATGCCAAACCTTTTTAGTTTTCTTGGCACTGAGCTTGAGAGACCGATCTCCCTGCACGGCACTGCCCGTATTTTGTTCCCTTTTCCTCTCCCGACTGAGACGAGGGCAGTGCGTTCTCAAAACGTTTTTTGTGCCAAGGACCCCTACGTTTATATGTATTAGGCCGCGGATACCCCCCCCCCCCCCCCATCTGAAAATGTCCTTGTGCCAAGGACTGCCCGAAGAGAATATTTATGTAAAAAAAAAAGAAAAAAAGGGAGAGAGAGAGATAACCTGATGAAGGTCGTAATAGACCGAAACGTTGTAACTCTGTCTCCGGTAGCCTAATAAACTACTGCGGGACTTCCTTTTTTCCCAATGTAAAAAAAAAAGCTAAATTAAATTATTCATACGTTTATAATTTTTTTATATTCTTTGAATATGTTATTTTTGAATAGCCAATATAGATGGATAAAGGGGTTAAAGCTATAGAGTATATGAAAGGATAGAGACTGAACTGGTGCGAAGCTCCGCCCCCCCAGCTATTCATGTCAGTGGAAGTAGCTCAGTGGCGTTTTGAAGCACCCGGAAGACTGCCGGAAGTACCTCCTCCGGACCTCAAATTTGAGGTCCGGGGTGACGTAGGGAGTGATGGTCCTACGTGTTAAAGCCCAGCTGCACGGGGTTTCCCGGTCATGAATCCACGGGTCCGCCTGTAGTCCCTCCTCCTACCACTAGGGCCCAGAGCTTCAACGTTGAATAGCTTCACTGGCCCCTTGGTTAAAGCGCTATATTATTAACTTAATGTAACTACTATTATTACCCTCCCCAACCCCCGACATTATTTTGAGGGGTCCCAAAATTATATAAAAAAAATAAAGTTCTGAAGTTCTGCAACTGAATGGCTGAAAATGGAAATGTATAGTTTACCTAGTACAGATAGTGCATGCATAAACTTTCCTTAAATAAATACTGAAACCAGATATATTCATTATGTGATGTATTTTCTCTATTATTAAGGTTATTGTAGCAGTCAATTTGTATTGAGGGGGGCGTGGCTGGGGGTGCGACACATGGCCAAAACATTAATGGGGAAAAAACGTTGAGAACCCCTGCTTTAGGCTACAGTACTCTGTCTGTCTGTCTGTCTGTCTGTCTGTCTGTCTGTCTGTCTGTCTGATAGCTTGCAGGTGGCAGATGCATCCTTATTCTTCAACCCATTCACACTTAACGTCTTGGCAAAGCTAGCAGGGTACGTTATGTACAGTAGCAGCAACATTTGTGTCTTGAGGTGCTAATACAGTGTTATGGATATTGCTGTGTGGACAGACAGACAGAACGCGTGTTGGCAGTGATCATGTCCCCATCTTACTGTACTGTGTGTATGTGTGTGTGTGTGTGTGTGTGTGTGTATATATATATATATATATATATATATATATATATATATATACTGTAGTAGGAGTGCTGCTTAAATCATTGAGACCTGGAACGCATCTGTCGCTTTAGCACTTTTAACCATTATGTTATACTTTAGCTGTTGAAAAATAGCAGATCTACAAGGTCGTAGCGCGGCACTCGGTTGTAGATCTGCTATTTTAGAAAAAAAAGAAGAAAAAAAAACGTTTAAAACGGGTACAAATCTTTAAATATATACTCTTTCACAGTGAATGTTTTGAACTCCTATATATCTTTGCTTCCGGGGGATCCCTGGAACAACATATTTTCAGATGGGGGTCGGTGGCCAAATACACATCATTTTTGGGGTCCTTGACATGAAATTGTTTGAGAATCACTGATATAGAAACGTAGGTTTTTCAGAAAACCGTCATGATTTAGACATGTTGTATATAATCTGAATCTCAGGTCTCAATGGCTTAATCTCCGGCCTCAGGCTGCCTGGCCGGCTGTCTCCTCATTAGTCTCAGCCCTTCTGGGATGACACTTCCATCACTATGTATAACGGCCCTCCATTACAACATGAATATATATATATAATCACGCTGATATTTGCAAACCGGAGCGCTCGTTCATTTGCGTGTGTCCGTTTCTCTGTCCACATGCATCACGCATGTGAATGTTCCAATCAAGTGGTCGTGATGTGTGGTATAGCCTGATAAACAGTGCTGGAAATATAGAGCGTCGCAGTCCCGCCTCCTACCCTGGACCAGGAAATGAAACCCAATGCATTTTTCCCATAGACATTTCTTAAAGTATTTATTTAAAGACGGTTACACACAAAGCCAACTCGAGTCGTGACAACTCATGACAACACAAACAATATTTTGGACCAAACAAATAATTACAAAGAAGAAAAACAACAAAAAAAGTGTTACCTGCCGTTTTTTTCTTCTTTCTAATTATTTGTTCGGCCCCAAAAAATTGTGTTTGTTGTCATGATTTGTCACGACTCGAGTTGGCTTTGTCCGCGGCGTAAACGTCTTTAAATAAATACTTTCTGAAATGTCTATGAGGAAAATGAACGGAGAATCATTTCCTGGTCCATGGTAGGGGGCGGGACTGCGACGCTCTATAGCCTGATAAACAGTGCTGGAAATATAGGGATGTCCCGATACACTTCTTTCGTTTACCGATCCGATACCACAATTTCTGTGTTAGCCGATACCGATGCCGAATACCGATACCAGTGATCTCGTGTTGTGTTTATAGCTATCTAGCTATATATCTCTTGCTGTGTGTGGGAGGGGGAGGGGGAGGGGGGTGGTACGGACGTTCGTATCCTGCCAACGTTATGCTGCTTGCTTTCACACGGGCAGATTCAACAGATGCAATCATGCAAAGCTACACTATAGTACACCTATAGTCACAGACGGTGTTTGTAGTCCTTAACCCATTCTGGGCGGGAACCCCTTTTGGTGTTAGCATTATGTTATGCTTTAGCTATTGAAAAATAGCAGATCTACAAGCTCATAGCGCGCCACCGAGTGGCGCGCTATGAGCTTGTAGGTCTGCTATTTTTGAAAAATCAAAGAACGACTGACATAGAAACATAGCTTTTTCAGAAAACTGTCAGGATGTAGAAGACATTTTTAGAATCTGATCTCAGGTCAAAGTGGGTTGCAGCAGGAGGATCCCACTGGCAGCAGGTGTACCATGTATCACTAACGCAACCACAAACGTCCAACACATAATATATTACTCACCTAATGCTGCAGGTTCCATGTTTAATTCCAGCGTGTGTAACCTACATTGTTTAAGTGACAGATAGTTTTCATATTGTACAATTATGGCCGCTAACGTGTTTTAGCGACTAGCACTTTGACAGCTGAGCTCATAATGACTTTCCCTTTCCGTTTAAAAAAAACTGTCATCTATCTTGTTTACAACTGAAACGCACTTCCTGTCCTCTGACTTCCTCATCAAAATAAGAGCCACTTGTAATGATTAGTCAACACTAGTTTTATTTCTAAGTCTACTTACTTAGGACGTTAACATATAATTTGAGTGCCTTTTGAGTGCTTGTCAGCATTCTCTAAATCCCTGTCTCTCAGCTGTTGGTACGCAAATGTAACCTGACTCCGCCAGATGGGGCAGCAAAGAGTACACTGGGTTCCAGACTTGATGCCCGGCCACAAAACGGCCTGGCCAATCAGCAGCAGCTAGAGGCGGGATAGCTGCTGCTGATTGGCCCCATCTGGCGGAGTCAGGTTAGCGCAAATGCGCCTCGCATTCCTTTGATCTACCGCACACCAAACGTTCACACCGGCGACACCGCTTGTGTGCCCCACGGTTTATAGCAGACTCCTCACTCAAATGTGCACTTTGGGCAACTCCAAAAGCAAACTCCACATGCCCCAACATTTTATTTACTTGCCATGTTGCCATAGTGTCAACCCCTTACCCCTGTGTCGGATCGGTGGTTAGACTGCCGGCATATTCACCGATACCGATATGACCCGATATGACAAATAACGAAGTATGTCTACTCGAGTAAGTTACTTTACTGGAAGTATTTTCCATTTTTCTATACTAAAATGTACTTAACCCATTTTGACCTGAGATCAGATTCTAAAAATGTCTTCTACATCCTGACAGTTCTCTGAAAAAGCTATGTTTCTATGTCAGTCGTTCTTCGATTTTTCAAAAATAGCAGACCTACAAGCTCGTAGCGCGCCACTCGGTGGCGCGCTATGAGCTTGTAGATCTGCTATTTTTCAATAGCTAAAGCATAACATAATGCTAACACCAAAAGGGGTTCCCGCCCAAAATGGGTTAACTTCTACTCCACTACAATATCGGAGACAAATGCTGTGCTTTCACTACGCTACAATTATTTCAAAACTTTAGTTACTTATTTGTACAGTTTGTAGATTTTGATTATCACGATACAAAGCGTTACCACTTAAAACTTTGGCTATTTGAGGTCCCGGCACTTTGTCAACTAACTCGCAGATCTGCGATGTTCGCCCAACGTTGGCCATCACGATTAGGGACGACGACGATGATGATGATGATAACGCTCAGAAATTGCGAACATACTGTATGGCAGATGTCCAAGCTCACACGCAGCATGGCACGGCGAGACACGTGAGCTTGTAGATCCTGCCGTTGTCTCTGAATGTTTAGCCCCAGAGTAGGGTTCAAGGCAAGCGGTTCAATAATTCATGGCTAATTCATTCCGTGATGGCGATTCGTGGCGGCTCCCTAGTCCTATAGTGATGATGAGATCTGTATCGTTTTGCACAAATGAGGTGAGCTGCATGGGTCTCCGGGACGTGCGTGTGTGTGCGTGCGTGCGTGCGTGTGTGTGTGCGTGCGTGTGTCGTCCTCCTCCGCACAGAGCAGAGATGAGCAGCGGAGCGACGGACGGACATCATTAACCAATCAAGGAACAGCAGTGTGGGGGTGTTGAAACACGAGAGAGAGAGAGAGGACTGTGCGTGACGAGGGAAACATGAAAACAATCATCATGTCTTATTACACAACAGCGGTGGCAGAGTGTGAAGATGTTTACAACGCACTGCGTTGGGATCCTCTATGGATTTTTTACCATTCCCTCTCAACGGTCCCAGAATCCCCATTCCTGAACTCATTCCATCCACGAGATTTGATTGAAATTATTTAAAAGTATTTTTTTTCTACCTTCTGTTAGCTTCCGCGGCTAGCATCCGTAGGCCTCTCATTGTAGAAACGGCCTACATGATAATGTGCGGTACGCGTGCACGCGCACAGGGTTATTAGAGGTATTTATGCTCACAAATTGCCATGTTTATAGCCTATTAACCCATTCTGGACGGGAACACCTTCTGGTGTTTCAAGGATTATGTCATACTTTAGCTTTTGAAAAATACAAGCTCATAGCGCGGCACTCGGTGCCACGCTACGAGCTTGTAGATCTGCTATTTTTTGAAAAATGTGAAGTCTTTCAGAGCATATATATTCTTTCAGAGCTTTTTAACTCAAATCTTTGCTTCTTGGGGGTCCATCTGAACAACATATGTTCAGATGGGGGTCGACAGCCAAATACATATATTATTTTAGGGTCCTTGACATGAAATAGTTTGAGAACCACTGACATAGAAACATAGGGTTTTCAGAAAACTGTCATGATTTAGAAGCCTTTTTTTTGCAATATGTCAATGTAACGTTAATGTTTGAGCACAAATTCAATCAAACATACAGTATTGCATACTGTGTACTGTGGGCGGTGTTTGCTCAGGGGTAGAGTGGCTGGATGGTAAGGTTGCCAGTTCGAACCCAGGCTCCCCCAGAGTTAGTGTCGAAGTGTCCTTGAGCAAGACACTGAAGTCCACTCTCCAGTTAAAATTATGAATATTGTAGGTGTCGCAGCCTGAAAAGATTGAGAACCGGGTTACCTTTATTTTATTTTATCTGTCTATCTTAACCCATTTTGACCTGAGATCAGATTCTAAAAATGTCTTCTATATCCTGACAGTTTTCTGAAAAAGCTATGTTTCTATGTCAGTCGTTATGAGCTTGTAGATCTGTTATTTTTCAATAGCTAAATTATAACATAATGTTTAAAATACCAAAAGGGGTTCCCGCCCCAACATGGGTTAAAGCGTTCAAAGTGTCTGTGCCCACTTCAGTGTCATTACAACTCTGTAGCTGTGGCCAGAACCACTCTGAAGTGTCCCCTCCATTATGTCAACGTTCACTAAAGCCTCTGCCAGCCGAACGGCATTGATTCATTACACCAACACAGGGAGGCTCAGCCAGACCGGACAACGGTGTGTCATTCTTCTCACACCGTTCATTCTGCATTCAAGCATTTACAAAATGGCCCTGATGCTCCTGAGTCCTTGGCGTGCATTGTGCTTTCCTGGGTATCTCAATCCTCTTATCCTTAGTAGTATTCTGAACTGTGCTTTTCAACTGAACTGCGTCTACGCAACGCACGCACGCACGCACACACGCACTGTCTCACTCTGTATCTGATGCCATCTCTCACGACCTTAGCAAACCAATTCAATTGTGTGTGTGTGTGTGTGTGTGTGTGTGTGTGTGTGTGTGTGTGTGTGTGTGTGTGTGTGTGTGTGTGTGTGTGTGTGTGTGTGTGTGTGTGTGTGTGTGTGTGTGTGTGTGTGTGTGTGTGTGTGTGTGTGTGTGTGTGTGTGTGTGTGTGTGTGTGTGTGGTGATATGTGCATGATGCAGTCATGGTTGATCAATGCACATAATGTATTGCGCTGCATATATTGTTTGATGGTGATACAATACATACTTGGCCCGGCGTGTACCCAAGGAGAACTGTTGTAGCAAGACTTAAAGTATGCTTTACTATAAACTATAAAGTATATCACTTATTCCCACAAAGCTAAGTGGAATGAATTAACGAATTAATGAAGTTATTTAGCAAAAGTCCAGAGCTCTCAGAGACCGCCACATGCACATTCAGCCTCCCTTTGTGTGCAGGGGTGGAAAGTATGTAACTTTATTTGGTATTTCCAATTTCCAGTACTTTTACTTCTACTCCACTACATCTCAGAGGCAAATATTGCACATTTATTTTAATTGAAAACTTGAGTTACTAGTTATTTGGAGATTTTTTTTTTCAATTTACGTTTTATTGAATTTTAATCGAACATACATGAAAACGAAACGACTGACAATTGACAATACATACAACCGAAAACAAAACAAGACAATATACGTACAATACACACAAGGGGAGATGTCTGCCTCTCTTCTCTATCGATGATCATTCATAATACATAAGTACCTCAAACAGGTGCATATACAGGTTAAACAGGTTTAACTGAAACTATACAAAATCAGGTCTTATGGTAGAAACATGAGCAATCCATCTAAACCAGTTATCTGTGAAGACTTCAACTTTGACCTCTGAAGCTAAATGTAATTCTCCCAATAATAAATATACTATAGATTAAATCAATCCATTCATTTATAGTTGGTATTACATTTGTAAGCCACTTTTTTGTTAAGGCTTTTTTGGATTATTTGGAGATTTTGATTATTATTACAATACAGAACAGAACTTCAGCCCTATTATACATTTTGGCAATTTGGCAATCCACATTCTGCATTATATTAGGAGTAATGTTTGGTACTTTAAGTTTAAGTAGATTAAGTATACAATTCTCTACATTGCAGTATTATTGATACTTTTACTTAAAGGAGCATTCAGTGATTTGGGTGATTTGGAAAACCACCCAGTCCGCCCCGGTAACAAAATGTGCACATGCACGCTCTACAGTGGGGGGAAGTGCAACAGGCCAACAGCATGTGCACCAAGGCCCGCCCCCACTCGATCATGATTAGAGGAAGGCCCCACTCATCCTGATTGGATGAAGGTTTTGCCACCCGCCACCAAAACTGAAACTAGGGTTTTTTGACCCCAGGGGCTCACTGGGGACAGGGAGGAACTCCTTATATGGTCAGCACACTCTATAGTAGGGAGGATTATCCAGAAAAAAAGAAAAAATAAGTTATATTTTAATTAAGTCAAATCACTGAATATACCTTTAAGTCAAAAGTGTGAGTACCTTTTCCACCCCTGCACACGGCAAGAGAACACAAATAGCTGGAGGCCTGGCTGGCTGGTGGACAGATCCATACATGGCTGTTTCCACATGGACCATGCTAGATGGTCAGAACACGGTCTGTTACTCTGATGATAGACTAGAACAACAGGTCAGAACTAGCCTGGCTAATAAGCCAGACTAATATCACACAACACTGTCGCGGTATATTAGTCTGGGCTGGCTCCACTTGGATTTCATTTCCCGGGGGGCGGGTTCAAACATTTTCTCTTTGACGCAATTGGTCAGAGCTACTGTCAGTCAAAAGTCTCAAGCATTGAACGTCACTGTACCAAAGCCCGCCCATATTGCATACCGTGTCCCGATTGGTCCGACCTGTTCTCGGTTGTAGGAAAGAGGCGTGCTACTGAGCCTCGCCAGACCGTAATCCGCTGGTAGGCAAAAAAAATTTGCCAACGGCTGATTCGGTCTGGTTTATTAACCAGGCTAGGTCAGAACACGGTCTGTTACTCTGATGATAGACTAGAACAACAGGTCAGGTCTGTTACTCTGATGATAGACTAGAACAACAGGTGAGAACATGGTCTGTTACTCTGATGATAGACTAGAACAACAGGTCAGAACATGGTCTGTTACTCTGATGATAGACTAGAACAACAGGTCAGAACATGGTCTGTTACTCTGATAGACTATAGCATGTCCTGTTGCAAAATTCATTGTCTAAAATGTATTAAAAATATATATTAGCATAGATCTGCAAACAAGCTCACAATGTGTCACATTGTGACACGTGAGCTTGTAGATCTGCTATTTTCACACAGTATAAATGGGGCTAAGTGGTGAATGTATGTTTTCTAATAATCTTTTTTGTTTCTTTTTTTTTAATAACCACCTCTTGAGATGTATAGTGGAGTTTAAGTATAGAACATGGGTTCCCAAAGTGGGGTCCCCCAGGGGTCCTTGAGGGAGTTCCAGGGGGTCCCCAGCTAAATGATGGTTTGGAACCAAAGGGACCCTTATGGGTCTGTAAGTCTGAGAGTGTACAAATGGAACTAAACGGACCCTAACGGGTCCATTTGGTTCCACTTGTACATTCTCAGAGTTAAATTAACTTTGATTTTACAACATAAATTGGGGGTCCCAGAGATAGAAATGCCATTAAATGGGGGTCCGTAGACTTTAATGCATGTCAAACTAGTGGTCCTTGAAATTAAACAGGTTGAGAATCACTGCTAGAGCCGTAAAAACCTTCTCTTATGGGGGTTCCTGGCATATCTTTTCAAATGGGGGTCCGTGGGGCTAATTAGTGCCAATTTGGGGGTCCTTGACATGAAAAAGTTTGGGAACCCCTGGTATAGAACCTTGGAAACATTCCCGTAAAGTAAACGTACCTCAAAAGTGTACTTACTGTACTTACAGTACTTGAGTACATGTGCTTATTACTCTCCTCCACCACTGGGCATAACTATAATCTGGGATGAAACGGTGCAGTATCATCGTAGCTGCCATGATAAGACCTCTATAATTGGTTCCCCCGACAATTGCAAGCCCTCAGTGAAAGCCTGCTTTTCCTTTGTTTCTGTCTTGCCTGTTCGGCATTTCAAATAAAAATGACACATATTTCAGCCATCTGGGTGTCGAGTCTGTCGACAGAACCAACCCTGTAGAGACCGCTGCTTCCCAAACACTGTAGTCTACTGGAAGTCCCATGTTAGACCCAGAAATGTTGGTTAGTATAATATAAACTTTTATGATTCAAATGTCATCTATAGGCTTAGAAGATGAGATTAAACTTGGTTGCTACAAGTTGCACGTTGAGCAATTTGAGTAATTAGCATAATATGTGACCATACCATTAACACTTTAATTGCCCGGGGTTATTTAATCCATTACATTAATCCGCCCATTCGATTTATAAACACGGACCCCTTTTCCGGACGGACCGGCGGAAGTTGTTGCTGTGTGTGTAGCAGCTAACAATAGCCACACCACTCTAGAGTCGATCGACAACAACGGGAGACAAGAATAAATCTATCGAGACTAGCGACTGGACCGCGGAGCACCGCTAACACAGGATCTTTTTTCAGAAAAAGACGGGATGATTTAGATCGCGAGTTATGAACGTTTTAAGATTTTCGTTTTCATCAGCTAAACAGAGGAGGGAGTTTTTCGATGACGTCTCACTCTTGCGCGTCACCGAGGATTGCCCAGGAGGTGCGCCTGGGCTATAGAGCCATGTACTTCACAAAGTACTTCGTCCTGGGCGATGGGAGTGTTTTAACAACCTGTATAAGGCAAAAACATCACAATTTCATTATGCTTTAAACTATTCTGGACGGGAAGCCCTCTTGGAGTTCTGTATAGTATGTACTATGTACAGTATTCAAGAATGTTACATTTTTGATACTGCTATACACATATTTGAAGTTTTTCAGAAAACTTAGGTCAGGATTAGAAGCGTTTTCAGAATCGGCCTCAGTCCAAAATGGGTTAATGTCAAACTAAGGGGGTTTTCATCATTCTGAATCCATTCCAAGCATTAGTTTTGCACAAAAAACACTCCTTGGGCTAAAAGCGGCCATAGCCATAGCCCAAATGTGCTGACCTAATCACATTTGTGATGCCGGCTATGGCCGCTTTTATAGCCTAAGGAGTGTTTTTGTGCAAAACTAATGCTTGGAATGGATTCAGAATGATGAAAACCCCCTAGTTTGACATGTCACATGCTACTTGTTTATTATTATTATTATTATTATTATTATTATTATTATTATTATTATTATTATATCACATCCTGAGATTATAGTGTACTCAAGTACCACAGAGTTGTAAATGGCACAATACTGCCCCCTATGTGTGCCCACAGAGTGTGCACAACATATCACTGGGTGGAGGTTGGTGCCTGTATTATATATGATGACACGTACAGTCCTTTAGGATAACAGCATAAGGCAGCAGAGCTGGTATTTATTTCTCAAACGCTGTACTGTCAAGCCGACTGTGTGCGCGCCTGCATGGCGCGTGGTGTGCCAGGGTTACCATGGTAACTGTCTGGGCCCACGCACGCTTCTACCTGACGCGTGGCACGGCAGCTTCCTTGGCAGTGCCAACTGCTAGATCCTGACAGTTGTGTGCTCAATGTTTCATGTCAAGGACCCCCAAAAATTATATGTAATCGGCCACCGACCCCCATCTGATGTTATGTTGTTCCAGGGACTCCTCCCAGAAGCAAAGATATGAGTTAATAACGTTCGCTCTGAAAGAATATATATTCAAAGATTTGTGCCATATTTTCACAATTTAATTTTTTTTTATCAGATCTATAAGCTCGTAGCTTGGGAACCCCTTTTGGTGTTTCTAGGATTATGTGATACATTTGAGAGAGAGAGAGAGATTTTTAAAACTAATACCGCATTGTACCGAATATAAGACAACTCTGATTACATGACGAGCCCCATTTTTCAAGAATTATTTGCCACTGCAGCGTGGCGTCGTCGTTGTAGTTTCCGGTGGTCACTAGGGTGGTCCCGATCCGATCACGTCACTTTCAATTGATCGGAATCTGATCGGGGGGGCAAAAACAACGTGATCGGGACATCGTATCAATATTATATCCATATCATGATATTAGACTGGATATTGTCTGTGATTTTGGTTATTGTACTATTGTAATGTTGCATAACGTGTTCTATAAAAATATAAATATTGGACCGGGAAAAAAATCGCGATCGGCAGATACTCAAAATCAAATGATCGGAATCGGATCGGGAGCAAAGAAACGGTATCGGTGGTCACCTTATCACCTATAACTGGAGTATGAATAGACGTTTGGGATTCAGAACAGGGATTCTCAAAGATATAGCAGGTACACAAGCTCACTTCGTGCCACGCTGCAAGCTCGTATCATTTTGGGGTCCTCTGATAACTTCTGATTTAGAAGGCCTCGGGTCTTAACCCATTTTGACCTGAGATCAGATTCTAAAAATGTCTGTTTGAAAATGACAGTTTTCTGAAAAAGCTATGTTTCTATGTGTCAGTCGTTGTTCGATTTTTCAAAAATAGCAGACCTACAAGCTCGTAGCGCGCCACTCGGTGGCGCGCTATGAGCTTGTAGATTTGCTATTTTTGAAATGGTTTTATATCGGGGGTTTTCAACATTTTTTCATATCAAGGTTCATTATTTATTCAGCATTTGAGCCACGGACAACCATTTGATGAGATTTAGCCTCTCTGATCCAAAACTAAACGCAATTCCATGCTGTATTGATGGGGTACCAATAGGAGAGATAACAGGCAAACATTGATCAAAAATAAAATGTATTCTACATTTATTTGTAGACTTGTACAATTGTGTAGACTTGTACAACTTTATTTATTTATTTTATTTAACTCTTGAGAGCGTAAAATGAAACCAAATGGACCTGTACGGGTCCATTTGGTTTCATTTTATGCTCTCAAAGAGTTAAAAGATCTATAAGGGGTCCATTTGGTTACCTCCTCAAGGACCACGGGTGGTCCTCGGACCACTGGTTGAAAAGCTCTGGTTCATATGATGATGCAACATGGCGTCACCTCAAGCTGACTGAACGGCGCGTGCGTTTTGATTTTATTTGGTTTGGCACGATGAGGAAATCACACTCTGGAGTGGAGCAAGGTGGAACTTGGAAAGGGATGGGTGGTTGTTGGTGGTGGTGGTGGGAGCTGGGAGGAATCTCATCACTATTTCACATCAGAATACGTCCTCTCGGTTTTTCAGCAGGGCACTTCAATAAGACTAAGCCTTATGTGGAGGAGGAGGGTGTCAAAATATTTGGCTTTCATAACTACTGTATGTCATGTTGTAAAAAAACAAAAGAAAGAAAAGAAAAGGGAGGCTTTGTATTGTATTTCATATTTGAGGCTGGGCTCAACGCTATTACTCAGCTGAGAGAGTGGGTAGTTGTTCTTATTGTTGTCGGTGAAGGGAGAGTGTTTGCTGACACAATAGTACTACAGGGTAATGAGCCGACAGCTCACCCATAATCACTGTTTCTACCAACAAAGGCAGAAATGACTGGCAGAGAGAGAGAGAGAGAGAGTGCACAAAGAGAGGAGCATATGGACTTACTAGAGAGTGTGTGTGTGTGTAAGTGTGCATGCACAAACCTTTCTGAAGGAGAGGTGTGCGTGTGTGCGTGTGCACAATAGGTGTGGGTTTCTGAAAACGGCACAGACAAAAGGAGAGTGGTGAGGCGAGACCTAGAGGAGATGTGGTACTTGTTTTGTTGTTCAGAAACGTGCCCAGGACTGTCCACTGCCGAGTGTCTGCTGTAAAAGTGCTTTATGCGTGAGGGGAAAACATGGACCATCCTGGATGTAGTGAATGGTAAATGGTAAATGGTGCTTTTATATAGCGCCTTTATCCAAGGCGCTTTACATAGATTGTGCATTACATTCACACACACATTCATACACCAATGGCGGCAGAAACCATGCAAGGTACCAACCAGCACATCAGGAGCAATTTGGGGTTCAGTGTCTTGCTCAAGGACACTTCGACACTAACTCTGGGGGAGCCCAGGTTCGAACTGGCGACCTTGCGGTTACCATCCGGGAACTCTACCCCTGAGCCACCGCCGCCGTTGAATGAATGAATGAGTGTTTTGGACAGTAAGGGCTGGAGGCCAAAATGCCATGAAATGGGCCTTGCAAAATTCCCTTGAGAAGTTTCAAAGCGATCACAGTGGATGATGTAGGCCTATACTCACTAACGGATGTATACTAGCCTCTTTGTAGGTCAATATGTGGGATTATTTTCTTCTTTTTCCGTCATTTAAACTTTGGAGATATGTTGTGTATTTTAACTATTTGTAGGTATTTTGTGGTGTGTCATGGATGTACTGTTGTTTTGAAATGTACATTGTATAGCAACCGTACCTGCCTCTTGGCTAGCTTCCACTTGAAAATGAGACTTTTGTCTCAATGTGTTTTTTACATGGTTAAACAAAGGTTAAATAACCAAATGGACCCATGTTCATAAGTTCATTAGAGATGTGTTTTACTCTGGGGGGGAGAAGGATGATTCTTCCAGGTCTGCTGGGGTCAGATGTGGGTGGTAGTGGTACGGTGTGACAGTCTACAGGTCTGGGGTTTATTTTTTTTATTGTTATAGTTTAGTTAACCCATTTTGGCGGGAACCCCTTTTGGTGTTTTAAACATGTTATAATTTAGCTATTGCAAAATAAAATGAAAATGTGGCGCAAATTTGGAATATATATTTTTTTCAGAACGTTTTTAACTCAAATCTTTGCTTCTGGGGGGTCCCTGGAACAACATATTTTTAGATGGGTTTCAGCGGCCTCTTACATAAAAATGTTGGGTTCCTTAAAACACGAGGCCTGCCAGGAACATATAACCCGTAGGGTTACATTAATAGCGTACTGTGCCACACCCGTTTTAACAGTGATGTATTATTTAATGCATGTTTTAATACGATCGTATCGATAGCTACCGTTCGTTAGCTCTGTTATGCTTTCATGCCAGTGGCCGCGGCCATTTTGAAGATGCGCGCGCATCCACTTACAACGCCTGCTCTGTTTTCAGACGGCTGTATCTCCAGAAGCGACATTGGAGGGGTCGCTTTGTCCCAGACAAGCGTTTTCAACGGCCTGTAGCAGGCGCTGTGATACTCGCGGTCCACTTTTTCCACCACCGACCGAGAGAACAAGCACCAGCTTCGTCAACACACACGGAATGGTTTCATAGTAAAATGCGATTACGGATATTTGGCTCTTCAAAGTAAGTGTTTCGCGCGATAAAACCCTGGCAGTACACGACGGAGGAATTAAATAATGGTAGCGGTAAATGGGTTTTAACATGAAATATTGAGCACCACTGATAGATAACATAGGTATTTCAGAAAACTGTCAGGATTTAGAAGACATTTTTTAAATTCCGACGTCAGGCCAAAATGGATGAACCAGTAAAAACACATTGAGACTGCGTATCTTTTACAAGTGGGAACCTGCCAAGAGGCAGAAATACAATTACACTTCAACGCTACATCATACATGTCAGGTGTGGGTGGTAAGTAGAGAGGGTGACAGTCACTGGTACTACACTGTCTCTCTGCTCTGTGTGGTCGCGTCTCTCAGGATAAGAGCGTCTGCTAAATGCCCAGTAAATGACCCACTGCTCCTCCTCCCTCTGCACTTCTTGAACATCCCCGCCTCTCTCTCTCTCTCTCCTCCACCTCCTCACGCTGTATGTTGAAGGCTCTCTCCTCTTTGTCCTTCTCACACGTTGAACCCATTTTGACCTGGGAACGATTCTACAAATGTGACCAGGTCTAGCAAAATGGTCCTCATCTCGCCTATAATGAAAAGGCAGAAAATCTAAAATAAACTTGATTTAATTTTTTTTGTGATTTTAGTTTTTTTCATATTAACACAGTTTGAATGTTGAAGGTTTTCATTCCAACAGATTATTGATTTGGGCAAATTAAATGTATACATTTATAAGTCAAAGTAGGCTAGCCAGCTCTAGGTGTTGAAAGGGGATTTTCTCAGCTTTGGGTAAAACGGCACAATCATTTTAAAATGGTCATATCTCCTTCAAATATTTTCCAATTTCATTGAATGATACATCATATGAAAGCTTACATTCTGTACTTTAATAATATAGAATCTAAAAAACGAGATGAGGGCCTATTTGCCAGACCCGGTCACAAATGTATTCTAAATCCTGAGTTTTCTGAATACAAATAATTTTCATGATTTTTCAAAAATAGCAGACCTACAAGCTCGTAGCTATGAGCTTGTAGATCTGCTATTTTTCAAAAGCTAAATTATAACAATGTTTAAAACACCAAAAGGGGTTCCCGCCCAGAATTGGTTAAGAGACCAGATTCTACAAAATTTGTCTTCTAAATCATGAAAGATTTCCGAAAAACCTATGTTTCTGTATCAGGGGTTCTCAAACTATTTCATGTCAAGGACCCCAAAAAAATCAAAATGTAATAATTGGCCGCCGACCCGCATCTGAAAATATGTTGTTCCAGGGACCCATCAGGGTCCATTTGGTTCCATTTGTACACTCTCTCGAGTTACAGAGCCATTTTGGTTCCCAGCTATCGATCATTTAGCTGGGGACCCCCTATAGAACTCCGTGAAGGACCCCCGCTGGGGGTCCCCGGAGGCCGGAACCACTGGTCTATAGGCCAGGGCCCTCATGTCTGTGAGCGTAACAAGCCTCTGCATGGGAAGCTGGATGTAAAGCTTCTTCACATAAGCCCCGTTCACATGCCCTGAGAATCCGAGATAAAGTATACTCTCTACAGAAAGAAATATTCATAATCTCACACGGGGCATGAAATAATTAGCCGTCATGATGACGGGCGGGCGGGCGGCTGCCCCTTCAGTGCCGAGTCCATGGAGTGTCTCTGTGTGGGGAGTTCCTTCATCGAGGTGACATCTTTGACAGCTGTCACAACAGTGTCGGCTTCGCCATTGGCAACGGGGACTGCAAATTGTACTAGTTTTTTTTAAGTATTCACAGTTCATTAGCACAGTGGGTTCCCAGCCTCGTCTGACCAATGTAACGCTTTTCAGGGTGTTAACGGGCGGGAACCCCCTTTTGGTGTTTTTAAGCATTATGTTATACTTTAGCTATTGAAAAATAGCAGATCTACAAGCTCATAGCGCGGCACCGAGTGCCGCGCTATGAGCTTGTAGGTCTGCTATTTTTGAAAAATTGTGACAATATGACACAAATCGTTTGAATATATATTCTTTCAGAGCGAACGTTTTTAGCTCAAATCTTTGCTTCTTGGGGGGGGGGGGGGGGGTCCCTGGAACAACATATTTTCAGATGGGGGGGGTCATATGTTTTTGGGGGTCCTTGACATGAAAATGTTTGAGAACGACTGATACTATGTAGGGTTTTTCAGAAAACTGTCAGGATTTAGAAGGCATTTGTAGAATCGTCCTCAGGTCTAAATGGGTTAAAGATGTTTCTACATGAATTAGTGGCACTGTGTAACTTGTTTTAATGGATACAAATGTATTGTGTATTGCTTCAGTAGGCAGGAACTGGGGGTGGCAATGAAGGACCGGGAAGTCTGGCCGCTCTGGCGTAGCATTGTGGAATCCATGATCTCGACCGCGGTCGAAAAATGATGATGATGATGATGTATTGTGTCCAATCTGTGTGGTAGAGTATGTTAATACAATATAAATACAATCTGTATATGGTAACTTGGTCTCCCTGCTCTTCTATTGAGACATTTCGATGGTCGTTGACACGACGACTGGACACATACCTCTGCAGTATCTGACACGAATTCTGACACGATGGTACAAGATTACAATTGATCCCCCGAGCAAGAAATGTCGGTTAATATTGTGCAGGTTCAAATCTGGGGTATATAAGAGGACACTATAGCATAGTGCATAGTGCAGATTTTTATTTTATTTTATTTTCTGGGCCCCGCCCCCGGACCACAGGTTGGGAACCACTGCGGTAACGGGACCGTGGAGATATAATTAATAAATGATAATTAGCACAAATTAATAAAACATCACATGTTCCTCATGCTGCCTGGACGCACGGACGCACGGACGCGCACGCACGCACGCACACGCACGCACGTGTCAGCCTAATTAGCTGGACTGTGATTAATTGATCAGGGCGAGAGTCTTCTCCTCCATGACTTGGGCTCAGATCTCTATGCGCATGTCGTCAATGACAGGACGAGACCTGTAATGATTATTCCACTGGTCTTTCTCATTACTTATTCATAATGGCACAAATTATACATGCATACATAGCACAGGTTTTAAAAATAAGTTAAAGAAATATCTCATGTCACTTGCTTTTTGAGTCATTGAGCACTGTTTAAAATATTTCATACTGTAACGGTAGGCTACTCAAACTGAAATTGTATATATATGCAATGTTATTAATCACTTGTTTTATATTTAGTTGTATTTTTATTTTTTTTAACTGTTTTTCTTACAGTCTTGTAAAATGTATTTCATATGACTGTATTGATTGTAATGTATTTTATGTGTGGACCCCAGGAAGAGTAGCTGCTACTAAGGTAGTAGCTAATGGGGATCCAAATAAACAAATAAATAAACAGGTATAGTGTCACATCCCTCAGACTTCCTCCTGGGGGGGATCCGGAGACGTTCCAAGGCCAGCGAGTCGATGTGTTTTCCCTCCAACTGTGCCGTGGTCTGCCCCCGGGGGTCTCCTCCCAGTGGGACGATTCTCGAGGACCTCCCTATAGGGAGACGCCGAGAGGCATCCTAACCAGATGCCCCGAACCACCTATAAGCTGGCTCCTTTCCAGGCGAAGAATCAGCGACAGAGAGTAACTTTTATGTGAATGATTCATTTTTCAAATCTGTATGGCCAGAGAGACTAGAGACTGTGTTGATACTATATACTGTAACTGAATTGGGGTGGTTGCATTTGGTCTCCCTGCTCTTCTATTGAGACATTTAGAAAATGTCAAAGGTCATGTCTCACCTAGACACAGGATCTGACACAAGTCCTGACCTGATGGCAAAAGAGTCAATTTATCCCCTGAGCAAGCAGACTCAGACTATTAGCTCAACGGTAAAACATTGCATGGAGGTTAAAATGGTAAATGGTGCATTTATATAGAGCCTTTATCCAAGGCGCTTTACATAGACTGCATGTGCATTCCATTCACACACACATTCACACACCGATGGCGGCGGAAACCATGCAAGGCACCAACCAGCACGTCAGGAGCAATTAGGGTTTCAGTGTCTTGCTCAGGGACACTTCGACACTAACTCTGGGGGGAGCCCACAGGGTTCGAACTGGCAACCTTGCGGCTACCATCCAGCCACTCTACCCCTGAGCCACCGCCGTTAAAACCGACAACTCCATCCAGTGCATTGTGTTTGCTGCTTGCTTGTTTGCTTGCTGATGTTTTCCGTCTACATTACAAGGCACAGGAGAATAGAAATGAGGCCCCTTTTTATTCTGTAGACATGTGCTTTTTGTGACCATGCCCCGCTTCTACACGCCTGTGAGTGTGTGTGCTTTCTGCCCTGGCTGGCTCTGCCGTGCTCTGCAACCGCTCTGTTCATTAGTTCCAGCCAAGGGGCCAGTGAGGCTATTCAACATTGAAGCTCTGGGCCCTAGTGGTAGGAGGAGGGACTACAGGCGGACCCGTGGATTCATGACCGGGAAACCCTGTGCAGCTGGGCTTTAACATTGAGCGCTCGGTTGCACTTCCGCATTTGGAAGTAGACGTTCTGAGACGGTACTTCCGGCAGTCTTCCGGGTGCTTCAAAACGCCACTGAGCAACTTCCACTGACATGAATAGCTGGGGGGGGGGAGCTTCGCGCCAGTTCAGTCTCTATCCTTTTATATACTCTATGGTTCCAGCTCTCTCTCTCTCTCTCCTGGTCTGCCTCCTGGACCAGCTCGTTGCTACAGCTGCACTGTGCTGGAAGCCTGGAAGTAGTCCAAACTCATTACGTGGATACTGCAGCTAATCACACCGGTCGGCCAGGGATGTTGAGCTGTGTGTGTGTGTGTGTGTGTGTGTGTGTGTGTGTGTGTGTGTGTGTGTGTGTGTGTGTGTGTGTGTGTGTGTGTGTGTGTGTGTGTGTGTGTGTGTGTGTGTGTGTGTGTGTGTGTGTGTGTGTGTGTGTGTGTGTGTGTGTGTGTGTGTGTGTGTGTGTGTGTGTGTGTGTGTGTGTGTGTCTCTCTCTCTCTCTCTCTAATCGGTTTTGCTTAATTATAGTACCTCCAAACTCTTTTTTTACCCTCCTCAGGGTGAGCTGTTTTGAAGTATTAAAAAAACGAAAAAAAACAGGTTTTCAATATGTATCGAGGTAGCGGACATTCACTGTCAGGGTAAAGTAATCAACTTCAACATTTTGCACTTAAGCAGCCAATACTAATACAGGGCTGTGCAGCTACTGGTCAATATCGATTGATACCGACGACTAGCAGCAGCTGTGTGCTAACCTCCTCGATTGATTGTCGATGATCTCAACACCCGACGACCTATGGGGAAATCTAAATGCCGTGTAGGAGGAAGCCGGCACTAACGAACCGCATGCGTCCTGATTCTGAAGTGTCCCATGTTATTGTTCGACACAGAACAATACCTGTGCAATACCTGTGCCTGAATTTCACTGCATTTTTTCATTTCCCTGGAGCGTGCACATGGTCAGAGCAGCTTAACCCATTTTGGGCGGGAATCCCTTTTGGTGTTTTAAACATTATGTTATAATTTAGCTATTGAAACATAGCAGATCTACAGCTAGATCTATAGCTAGCTCATAGCGCGCCACCGAGTGGCGCGCTATGAGCTTGTAAAATCGTGGAATATATATATTTTTTTAACTCAAATCTTTGCTTCTGGGGAGGTCCCTGGAACAACATATTTTCAGATGGGGGTCGGAGGCCAACTACATATCATTTTTGGGGTCCTTGACATGAAATATTGAGCACCATGCACTAATACAGAAAACAGGTATTTCAGAAAACTTTAGAAGACATTTTTTTTATTTTGACGTCAGGCCTAAACGGGTTAAACCTGCTGTAACAACACCACTACGCTCATTGAAGGAGATTAGATCCTGCCGAAGACGGCAGCAGGGCCAACAGACAGTGTTGTGTTGAAGAACTTCTCAGAGTTAACCCATTTTGGGCGGGAACCCCTTTTGGTGTTTTTAAGCATTACTGTATGTTATACTTTAGCTATTGAAAAATAGCAGATCTACAAGCTCATAGCGCGGCACCGAGTGCCGCGCTATGAACTTGTAGGTCTGTTATTTTTTGAAAAATCGTGAAAATGTGGCGCAAATCTTTGAATATATATTCTTTCAGAGCGTTTTTAACTCAAATATTTGCTTCTGGAGGGGGGGTCCCTGGAACGACATATTTTCAGATGGGGGTCGGTGGCCAATTACATATCATGTTTGGGGTCCTTGACATGAAATATTGAGCACCACTGATACAGAAACATTGAATTTTGACATCATGCCTAAATGGGTTAAGTTGGATGCATGGGGGCATACTGTATACTATAGTTCATGATGATACTAACCAGTCAGCGAGCTCCAGATTGAGTCTGCCCACATTGATTCCATCCTGCCGGCTCTACTGGGAAATCATGTTGTGATTCACTGTGTGTGTGTGTGTGTGTGTGTGTGTGTGTGTGTGTGTGTGTGTGTGTGTGTGTGTGTGTGTGTGTGTGTGTGTGTGTGTGTGTGTGTGTGTGTGTGTGTGTGTGTGTGTGTGTGTGTGTGCGTGTGTGTGTGTGTGGGGAGAGATACCAACCATGAAGTGCTGTTCACTGACTGTCAATATGTTAGAGAGAGGGGGACAGTGAGCAAGGGGGAATGGAGAGAGAGAGAGCGAAAGAGAGATACAGCAAGGCAAGAAGTGGTCGAAAAGTTAGGAGTGCAACAGCTCATCAATTTGCTTGATTTAATCGATTGTAAGAAACAATCAATAATAGAATGAAGTGGCCCCATGGGCCATGGCTCAGTGGTCCAGGCACCTTGGCTGGTAATCCAGTCTGGCAGTGTGCCGCGGGTTCGACTCCCGATCCCGACGGCCTTTACGGCATGTCACCCCCCCCATCTCTCTCCCCATTTCCTGTCAGCCTACTGTCTGTATCCCTCCATAAAAATATAAAATAAAGGCAAAAGCCAAAAAAAAACTAAAAAACAATGGAATGAAGTGATTGGTTTATAACTACTAGACCTGCATGTGCCCATCAGGCACCGGCCTACTTGAGAACGCTGCAATTTGGGAACAAAATGAGACCGCCACCATGCAGTGTGCGACCACCGTTTGTTGTATTATGTTTTCTGCTCTCTGGTGACAAGCTATAGGAGACGTGCAGGTCCTGCTCTTCTATGGGGGTCTTGAAAGAGGATGGGGAGTCACAGCTGTTGATGTCTGGTGGTAGAGCGAGTTGTTAAATAAGATTTTGTTAACGTCTGTATTGATATTTGTACCATATAGGAGCGATAACAAGCAAACGTTGATCAAAATAACAATTCTTCTACATTCACTAATTGTGTAGACTTCTTGTAAATCCAGGTGTTTATCAATAATCTAACTCTAAAATGAAACCAAATGGACCCTTATGGGTCCATTTGGTTTCATTTTGCGCTCTCGAGAGTTAAAGATCTATGAGGGGTCCATTTGGTTACCAACTCTCCATCATTTAGCTGGGACCGCTTGGAACCACATGTATTCAATTAAGCCTCATCCATAACAGATATTCTAATGGATATTAGTGGGGCAGAAGGATACGTTTTGGCCTTGGATCACACACATTCCTTTTTAGATGCCTATCTGTACTGTACAACCCCGTGCAGTTACCATGGCGACATGGAATGTGTTCACTCGCTGTCTTGGATGCAGGAGGTCAGTGCAGCGTGCGTGCGTGTGCGTGCGTGCGTGCCAATGCATCTCCACAAGTATAGTAGAATTTGAGAAATAGACAAAAAAAGGTTGTTTTATGTTTCATTTACTTTTAGATTTAGGCTTGGTATACAGGTATATACTTAGGTGTGCACTGCCGTCACACACCCAAAATATCTGATCTACAAGTGAACGAGCTTGTGGATCGGCTCTTTGGGGTGTGCGTGCGACATCGGTGCACATGTGGTTGTTTAGTGTTTAGAAATAGCAAAACTACATGACAAAATGCCACACATGTCAACTGTAAGATTATACTATCCTATAAAATGTTGTTGTCCTCAAGATATGGCAACCCTAACCGTGCGTGCGTATCTGTGTGCGTGCATGCGTGTGTATCTGTGCGTGCGTGCTAGCGTGCATGTGTGCGTGTGTGCGTGCTTGCGTGTGTGCGTGCGCGCGTTGGCTTGGCTAATGAAAAGGATTGTCCCGGTGGGGATTTTTGGAGCAGAGAGTGTGTTCACCTCTATGGATCTCTCCACTCCAGCTGTGCTTAATGAATTCTGAGGTGATTACTGGCAGCACTGCTGCTATTTCTGGCTGCAGCGTCCGTACGGTCTCGTGGTCTGACCCACATGAGGTGAACCTGCTGCTCATCATGTGGGTTAATGTGACGTCGTGATATACTGTACCACCTCAACATGTGTACTACAGTAGTACACTATATATTTTTTTTTATCCCACGATTTTGTAACCCATTTTTCACCCCTGTGTCAATTATCTAATGTGATCCTGGGCTCTACACACCCTCCGCCAACCTAGTCCCCATATATGGGGGACATGGGGAGAGCAACGGACTTGAACTCATGCTTCCTTCTTGCCTGAGTGTCCAAGTTGCTCCTTTACACCTGACAGGGGGGAGTTTCCCTGGTTGGACGTAGCGCGTGGAAGGAACACGTTATTCCAACCAGTTCCTTTCCCCACCATCAGGCGCCCCGGCTGGCCAGGGGGAGGCAGTTTAGAGACCAGGATTACTGCATGTTTTTTGTGAGGGTACCTACCCTAGGGGACACGGGGAGAACATGCAAACTCCACACAGAAAGGCCCTTTCGCCAACCCCGCCTCGGGTATGGGCACTGATGACGCGGAGGAGGAAACACGCCGCCAGCACCCACAGCGTCCCTAGCGAGAATCGAACCCAGGACCTTCTAGCTGTGAGGCGACAGCACTACCAACTGTGCCACCGTGCCCCAGGAATGGGTTTTAGGAATGGGTTTTAAAGCATTGTTATGCTTCAGCTATTGAAAAATAGCAGATCTACAAGCTCGTAGCGCAGCACCGAGTGCCGCACTATGAGCTTGTAGGTCTGCTATTTTAGAAAAATCGTGAAAATGTGACGCAAATCTTTGAATATATGGGTCCCTGGAACTACATACTTTCAGATGGGGGGTCCTTGCCATGGAAAATGTTGAGCACCATGCACTGACAAGAAACATCGTTTTTTTCAGAAAACTTTTTTTATTTAATCGGCTTCCGGTCAAAATGGATGAATGTGACGTCGTGCTACCATCTCAACTGGGTTAATGTGTCATTGTAAAATGGTCTCATCCAAATAACGGTGAAATAACACGGATTAGCAATTCCGTACATATACACTACTGCAGGGTTCCCCAATTAATTTTCCTCAAGGGCCATATTTTGACTAGGGAACCAGGCTGGGGGCCGAGTATGCACGCGCGAAAAGTTTTATTTTTTATTTTTTCATGAATTAATTAAAAATTGTTCTCAACCAGTGGTCCGGGGACCACCAGTGGTCCTTGAGGGTGTGCCCAGGACATGACATGCATAGGCTACTGACCCCAATTATTATTATTTTTTTAATTCTTCCAGGGGCCACAAGGGGGCGCTCTGTGGGCCGCAAATGGCCCGCGGGCCACCTATTGGGGAACCCTGCACTACTGCATGGAAAACCCCCAAATCTGTACATATTACACTGAAATCCCCCTGTGGAGGTGATCAGGTCCAGGGCCCGGGCAGAGGATTGTGATGTCAGAACAGGTCAGCTCCATATATGGAGATATAAGAGGGGTTATCAGGATGCTTTTTTCTTTTAAGATTTTGTTTTTGGCTTTTCTGCCTTTTTATTGATATAGTTTCAAGTGAAGACTGACAGGATATAGGGGGGGGGGGAGACATGCAGCACAAAGGTTGTCATGAATGGGACTCGAACACGCGGCGCGCTGCCAGGCCAGAGCCCAAGCGTGGCATGCGCCCAGGCCAGCAGGCCAGAAGGCGCCCCCGGTATGGCATGGAAAGGAAAGGAGTGGCATTTGCATTTCTTTCACCGTAGTAAATGCTGCATTCGTGGTCTGGAGAGGGCGGTTGTTTTACAGACGGGTAAAAGGGCAGGGGCCGCGAAGCCCCCTTTGGTGTCTATGTGTGCACGTTCCTGGCCTATATAGGACATGGTGGTTACTTGGTTGTCAGAGACTTGCCACAAAAAGCAGCTAAACGGCTTGCAACATTCTGTGCAATCTCTTCCATCATTGTTAGCCACTAAATATAGCCAAGGCGCTGTTACTTGTATACCCCTGAGGGGTGTTTGAGTAATTGTCCAGGATTAGCTGACTTTCTATTTTTCCAACTTTTCAGTTTCTCTGGGATAGTGAATGTAGTAGACTAAGTAGAGAGAGAGTGTGTGTGTGTGTGTGTGTGTGTGTGTGTGTGTGTGTGTGTGTGTGTGTGTGTGTGTGTGTGTGTGTGTGTGTGTGTGTGTGTGTGTGTGTGTGTGTGTGTGTGTGTGTGTGTGTGTGTGTGTGTGTGTGTGTGTGTGTGTGTGTGTGCGCACGCAACAGTGTGTAAGACACTACTTGGAGAGGTGACGGGCGGTTGGCGTCAGAGTGACAGGTTGTTTGCAGCACCACGTTGGGTGTGTGGTGTTGAGGCGTGTTGCTTACATCACACCTGCCTGTTGCACTGCTCACTGCACGCACGCACGCATGCACGCACGCAGCACACACACACACCTTATAGCGGCATAGATAAGAGGAGATGAGATAAGCAAGAGATCATTAGTACTGTAGAGCAGGTCATTGTTGAGAAATGAATCCCGACAGGGTGGTTGGAGGTGTCTTTTCTTCATCGCCTTGAATGGGGGACTCGGTCGAATGCATTTTTGTTGATGCAAGTTTGGTCTTACAATTAACTTCTAGATGATGGCAAAAAACAATCTTTAAAAGGTTTATTAAAGCTGGCAGAGGTTTTGGACGCCCAAGTTGAAAATATTTGGGGAGATGGGGAGAGAAGAGGGGAGGGATGGAGAGAGAGGAGAGGAGGGATGGAGAGAGGAGGGGAGAGGAGGGATGGAGAGAGGAGGGGAGAGGAGGGATGGAGAGAGAGGAGGGGAGAGGAGAGATGGAGAGAGAGGAGGGGAGAGGAGAGATGGAGAGAGAGGAGGGGAGAGGAGAGATGGAGAGAGAGGAGGGATGGAGACAGAGGAGGGATGGAGACAGAGGAGAGATGGAGAGAGAGGAGAGGAGGGATGGAGAGAGAGGAGAGGAGGGATGGAGAGAGGAGAGGAGAGGAGAGGAGGGATTGAGAGAGAGGAGAGGTGGGATGGAGAGAGGAGAGGAGGGATGGAGAGAGAGGAGAGGAGGGATTGAGGGAGAGGAGAGGAGAGGAGAGGAGAGGAGAGGAGAGGAGAGGAGAGGAGAGGAGAGGAGAGGAGAGGAGAGGAGAGGATGGATGGAGAGAGGAGAGGAGAGGAGAGGAGAGGAGAGGAGGGATGGAGAGAGGAGAGGAGAGGAGAGGTGGGATGGAGAGAGAGGAGAGGAGAGGAGAGGAGGGATTGAGAGAGAGGAGAGGAGAGGAGAGGAGAGGAGAGGAGAGGAGAGGAGAGGAGAGGAGAGGAGAGGAGAGGAGAGGAGAGGAGAGGAGGGATTGAGAGAGAGGAGATGAGGGATTGAGAGAGAGGAGGGATGGAGAGAGAGGAGAGGAGAGGAGAGGAGGGATTGAGAGAGAGAGGAGAGGAGGGATGGAGAGGAGAGGAGAGGAGAGGAGAGGAGAGGAGAGGAGAGGAGAGGAGGGATTGAGAGAGAGGAGAGGAGAGGAGGGATGGAGAGAGAGGAGAGGAGAGGGGGGATTGAGAGAGAGGAGAGGAGGGATGGAGAGAGAGGAGAGGAGGGATTGAGAGAGAGGAGAGGAGGGATTGAGAGAGGAGAGGAGAGGAGAGGAGAGGAGAGGAGAGGAGAGGAGAGGAGAGGAGAGGAGAGGAGAGGAGAGGAGAGGAGAGGAGGGATTGAGAGAGAGGAGAGGAGGGATGGAGAGAGAGGAGGGGAGGGATGGAGAGAGAGGAGAGGAGGGATTGAGAGAGAGGAGAGGAGGGATTGAGGGAGAGGAGAGGAGAGGAGAGGAGGGATGGAGAGAGAGGAGAGGAGAGGAGAGGAGAGGAGAGGAGAGGAGAGGAGAGGAGAGGAGAGGAGAGGAGAGGAGAGGAGGGATGGAGAGAGAGGAGTTGGAGGAATGGAGAGAGAGGAGTTGGAGGAATGGAGAGAGAGGAGGGATGGAGAGAGAGGAGTTGGAGGAGAGGATAGATGGGGGGGGGGGGGGGCAGCCTGTCAGGGAGAAGCCTCTAATTGAAGGCGTCAGGGTTTTAGGTTTCCTCGTCTCGTCTCCCCCAGCCTCTCTGCTCCAGGTTTCATCCACGCTCTTCTCCTACCGTCTGCCTCACTGTGGAGCCTCGCCACGCTCTGTTTTCTGATAAAATCATATTCGAGGGGATTTCTCCGAAAAAAGAAGTGTGTGCGTGCACCCGTGCTTATGTTGGCATTAGTCCAGCTGCCATTGGTCAGCGGAGGATTGTTTGGTAATTCCAGGACATTGCGTAATAATAATAATTACAAACACTGCATGTTCCATGGATTCTTCATCTGCACTTTTCTCTCTGATTTGCGTGATCGCTGCATTCAGTGAGTCTCTCCTCTGCTGTTTTAGCACCACATTGTTGCCTTTAATGGGAATCCCTACAGCGGTCTGTTGTAGCCTGTCCACATCGACACACATTGCACTAAATTATACTATAGTGCAATTAAATTAAATTAATTCAAAGTCAGGATTCAGTTTTACTGAATTGTTTGATTGAGGATAGTGGATACGACAGTATATGTATGTCCTGATGAATGCGAGGTGTCTTTTTGTCTGACAGACAGACAGACAGACAGACAGACAGACAGACAGTGGGCCGGCAATCCGATCCAAACAAACTTTGCTGCGTGTCTGTCTCCCCCCCCCCACCTCCTTCCCCCCCCATCTCTCTCCCTGTTTCCTGTCGACTATAGCCAGCAGGGGGGGAACGCATTGGCCGCTCTGGTCTAGAGGTGGGAGTCAACCCTCCAAAGGATGTGACATAACGCTTCACTGGGGGAACCTGAGATCAGATTCTAAAAATGTCTTTATACATCCTGACAGTTTTCTGAAAAAGCTATGTTTCGTTCTTCGATTTTTCAAAAATAGCAGACCTACAAGCTCATAGCGCACCACTCGGCAGCTATCCGATAAAGGCAAAAAAAAGGCACCCAAAAAAGACACTTTACCACTGCACCACCACCCGATAACCTCTGAAGAACATCACTGCTTGTACCCATGTCCACATTCTAAATGTATATCGCCTCGCCATCGACCGACGAACAAAGGACCTTCTTCTTTATCCCATTTAGGCCTGACGTCAAAATTTAAAAAATCTAAATTCTGACAGTTTTCTGAAATACCTATGTTTTCTGTATTAGAGTGGTGCTCAATATTTCACGTCAAGGACCCCAAAAATGATATGTAATTGGCCGCCGACCCCCCCAGAAGCAAATATTTGAGTTATATATAAATATATATATATTCCAAATTTGTGCCACATTTTCACGATATTTAAAAAATAGCAGACCTACAAGCTCGTAACACGCTATGAGCTTGTAGATCTGCTATTTTTCAATAGCTAAATTAGCTAAATTATAACATAATGTTTAAAACACCAAAATTGGGTTCCCGCCCCAAAATGGGTTATTGAACTTTGGAACCCGGTATGTCCTTTTTGAAGGTATAGCAGCAACTCATATTCCAACTTCAAAACAGTGAACACGGCCGGTGTCTGAATCCCTTTGCCAACCTCAATATTCTGTCTGTTTGGTACAAGGCCCTGAGGCTCTAACCTCGAGCATATCATTCCACTGAGTCAGGGCTATTACGTATTATACCGTATATAGTTGAATAGCTTGTGTTGTCTCTAGCCTGGGGCCAAATGTAACACGTTTAAAGCTCCTGCACGAGGATGCCCAGCCGTTAACACCCGCGTTGGACTTGCTGAGGTCATGCATGGCTAGGAGGAACAGTATAGGTTCATACAGTACACACCTTTCGTTGAACTATATGTACTTACTGTATAGTACTTGAGTAAAAGTTTAGTACATTCTAATAATTTGCACTTTTACTCAAAGTTATTGATTAGTGGACTTTCACTTGCAACGGGAGCATCTCTACGTTGTGCTATTGATTCTTTTACTGGACTAAAACCTTAGAGTATATATTAACGGAGACGGCACCCGGAGGAAACCCTGAGGCGAAATGGACATAGTGCCCAAACACATGAACGCGCTGGTCCGTTGGCTATCATTGCGCACGTTCCTGATGTCACGTGGACGCTGTTTCATACGTGAACGCGTGCAATGATAGTCAACGGACCAGCGCGTTCATGTGTTTGGGCCAATCAATCCCAGAATGCACTCTGTTCCTTCCCTGGAAGGAGGTGTGAAATTGCCTCATGCGACTTTTGAGCAACTTAATGCAAGTGGATGGGAGGAGAAATCCGGTGCCGTCTCTATCAATATATACTCTAAGACTAAAACATGCTAGTACAGCTCTGCTGCCATGGTGGCAGGCAGTGTTGCCATGTCTGCTTATTTATAAGTGACTTTTTAGTTGCTTATTTGGACTTGCTTCCTAAATGTTGTTTTCAAACATTTTCATGTCAAGGACCCCCAAATGAATGCATTTGTACACAGACCCCCTACCTGAGAGTAAAACGTGCCATGGACCACCATACAAGGCTTGCGTTGTTTTTTGGGGTTTTTTTACTTATAATTTTTATCCCACGATTTTGTAACCTATTTTTTCACCCCCTGTGTCAATTATCTAATGTGATCCTGGGCTCTACACACCCTCCGCCAACCTATAGTCCCCATATATGGGGGACATGGGGAGAGCAACGGACTTGAACTCATGCTTCCTTCATGCCTGAGTGCCCAAGTTGCTCCTTTACACCTGACAGGGGGGAGTTTCCCTGGTTGGACATAGCGTGTGGAAGGAACACGTTATTCCAACCAGTTTCTTTCCTCTCCATCAGGCGCCCCAGCTGGCCAGGGGGAGGCAGTTTAGAGACCAGGATTACTGCATGTTTTTTGTGACCTTAGGGGACACGGGGAGAACATGCAAACTCCACACAGAAAGGCCCTTTCGCCAACCCCGCCTCGGGTATGGGTTGTGTTGTTTTTTAATAGCATATCTACAAATGGCAGATCACAACGCCTTGGGCTTGAAGATCTGCTATATTCAAATAGTCTATGTAAACGTGCATGCATGGTAAAACATAGCCTACTCGTCGCCTCTTTTGGGGCTTGTTTTCATAGACCTGGCAACACTGGTGGCAGGTGTGTTTTGCTGAGTGCAGGAGACGCGCTCTCTCTCTCTCTCTCTCTCTCTCTCTCTCTCTCTCTCTCAAAGCGAGCCCATCTCGCCTCACTGCAGTGCAGGAATAGCACGCTATACATCAAAACGCACTCCATGACACCTCATACGATACTGTATAACCACACACACACGCGCGTGTGCGCCACGTGCACACGTAATTGCATTGAACATTGTGATCCCCCCCCCGCTTCCCTCCTTTCCAGGAATAGCCTGCCCATATCTTTTCCCCCGAAAAAAAATAAAAACTACAGGCAAGCCGCTGAGATTTACATGTCGATTTTAGACGGTTAGATACAGCAGATATGGACCTTTATGCAGAGTGGCTTTCCGGGGACCCCTGGGGGTCCTCGAGCAGTGGTTGTCGGAGTGGAGTTCCGGGGACCCCCAGGGGTCCTGGAGCAGTGGTTGTCGGAGTGGGGTTCCGGGGACCCCCAGGGGTCCTGGAGCAGTGGTTGTCGGAGTGGGTTTCCGGGGACCCCCAGGGGTCCTGGAGCAGTGGTTGTCGGAGTGGGTTTCCGGGGACCCCCAGGGGTCCTCGAGCAGTGGCTGTCAGAGTGGGTTTCCGGGGACCCCCAGGGGTCCTCGAGGGACCCCCAGGGGTCCTCGAGCAGTGGTTGTCAGAGTGGGTTTCCGGGGACCCCCAAGGGGGACCCCCAGGGGTCCTCGAGGGACCCCCAGGGGTCCTCGAGCAGTGGTTGTCAGAGTGGGTTTCCGGGGACCCCCAGGGGTCCTCGAGCAGTGGCTCTCGGAGTGGGTTTCCGGGGACCCCCGGGGGTCCTCGAGGGACCCCCGGGGGTCCTCGAGCAGTGGCTGTCAGAGTGGGTTTCCGGGGACCCCCAGGGGTCCTCGAGGGACCCCCAGGGGTCCTCGAGGACCCTGTCGGAGTGGGTTTCCGGGGACCCCCAGGGGGTCCTGGAGCAGTGGTTGTCGGAGTGGGGTTCCGGGGACCCCCAGGGGTCCTCGAGGGACCCCCAGGGGTCCTCGAGCAGTGGTTGTCAGAGTGGGTTTCCGGGGACCCCCAAGGGGGACCCCCAGGGGTCCTCGAGGGACCCCCAGGGGTCCTCGAGCAGTGGTTGTCAGAGTGGGTTTCCGGGGACCCCCAGGGGTCCTCGAGCAGTGGCTCTCGGAGTGGGTTTCCGGGGACCCCCGGGGGTCCTCGAGGGACCCCCGGGGGTCCTCGAGCAGTGGCTGTCGGAGTGGGTTTCCGGGGACCCCCAGGGGTCCTCGAGGGACCCCCGGGGGTCCTCGAGCAGTGGCTGTCGGAGTGGGTTTCCGGGGACCCCCAGGGGTCCTCGAGGGACCCCTGGGGGTCCTCGAGGGACCCCCAGGGGTCCTGTCGGAAACCCACTCCGACAGCCACTCCTCGAGGGACCCCTGGGGGTCCTCGAGGGACCCCCAGGGGTCCTCGAGCAGTGGCTGTCGGAGTGGGTTTCCGGGGACCCCCGGGGGTCCTCGAGGGACCCCCAGGGGTCCTCGAGCAGTGGCTGTCGGAGTGGGTTCCCGGGGACCCCCAGGGGTCCTCGAGGGACCCCCAGGGGTCCTCGAGCAGTGGCTCTCGGAGTGGGGTAAAGAATGTGTCCCGTTCCTCGTTTTTCATATGGAATGCCATTCCTGCCGTATCTAGATATAAATACATAAATAAATAAATGCATTTATAAAGCATGAAATGCTCAAATAAATAAATAATTGTGCAAAGAAATATACAATTAAATATTGAAATGTATTCATTTATGTGACCATTTATGTATTTAATTATTTATTTATATATTTATGTATTTATTTAATTATTTATTTCCTTATTTATTTACGTATTTATTTATTTAATTATTTATTTAAACATTTAATTATTTATTTAAACATTTAATTATTTATTTATGTATTTATTTCCTTATTTATTTACGTATTTATTTATTTAATTATTTATTTAAACATTTAATTATTTATTTAAACATTTAATTATTTATTTATGTATTTATTTCCTTATTTATTTACGTATTTATTTATTTAATTATTTATTTAAACATTTAATTACTTATTTAAACATTTAATTATTTATTTATGTATTTATTTCCTTATTTATTTACGTATTTATTTATTTAATTATTTATTTAAGCATTTAATTATTTATTTAAACATTTAATTATTTATTTAAACATTTAATTATTTAATTATTTAAACATTTATTTAAACATTTATTTAAACATTTATTTCATGCCGTATTTCATTGACGGTATGTTAATGAGGGGTGGTCCTTGCTGATGTCACTTAACAGCCATTGGATAATCGATGTGGGAGCTCACAGTTCGATTATACTTGTCTGTGTTTCCCCGGAAATGGCAACCGGAAATGGTTGAATTTGGCGGAAGTAACCAAGAGTGTCTGACCATAGATATATATAAACACTAGATGGCTCAAGGCGGAGTTTCTGACGTCGTTCACCCGGCAGCCATCTTACTTCGGGGATACAGTACAGTATGTTCAATGGCAGCTCAAACAGAAACAGTCATAACTCGCTCAAATCTTGACGGATTTACAAACGGGTTGGTTTATTACAAACGTTGTCAACGTGGCTATGATTCAGGACGCTTATCTGCTTAATTTATGTTTTTTATATGAACGTCGTATAAAAGCATATAAGTATGCGGACGTCTCTGACGTTTATAACAAACCAACCCGTTTGAAAATCGGTTGAAAATTGAGCAAGTTATGGTCATTTAAGAGTACCTGCCCCATAGACACAATGTTATGTGTCCCGAGGTAAGATGGCCGCCACGTAACGACGTCGCTCTCCATTGGCCAACAGCGCGGGTGAGCTATCTAGTGTTTATATATATCTATGTGTCTGACTGCAGAGTCCGCTCAGGGGACCAGGAAGTGCTGCAAGGGGGGGGCGGGGGGAAGTCCGCTTCAGGGAGCATCTGCCAGAGGAAAGGAAACAGAAAAGCGGAAACGGAAACAGATAAACGGAAACAGAAAAGGGGCGTTCCCTTGTTCCCTTCAGTCCGCCGTCCCGGACGCGCTCCCGGGGGTCTCGTGCCCAGGTGGGGGTCCGCGGGGGTCCGCGGGGTATCTCGGCCGTCCCTGGGCCGTTTCGTACGGGGGGAATCTCGTTCGAACCGGGCCGCCGTCCCGGACGCGCTCCCGGGGGTCTCGTGCCCAGGTGGGGGTCCGCGGGGGTCCGCGGGGGTCCGCGGGGGTCCGCGGGGTATCTCGGCCGTCCCTGGGCCGTTTCGTACGGGGGGAATCTCGTTCGAACCGGGCCGCCGTCCCGGACGCGCTCCCGGGGGTCTCGTGCCCAGGTGGGGGTCCGCGGGGGTCCGCGGGGTATCTCGGCCGTCCCTGGGCCGTTTCGTACGGGGGGAATCTCGTTCGAACCGGGCCGCCGCCCCGGACGCGCTCCCGGGGGTCTCGTGCCCAGGTGGGGGTCCGCGGGGGTCCGCGGGGTATCTCGGCCGTCCCTGGGCCGTTTCGTACGGGGGGAATCTCGTTCAAACCGGGCCGCCGTCCCGGACGCGCTCCCGGTGGTCTCGTGCCCAGGTGGGGGTCCGCGGGGGTCCGCGGGGTATGCATACACACGCACGCGCGCACGCCGCACACACACGCGTGTGTATAGAGGGAGGGCGGGGGGTCTCAAGGTTCGGGGACCCCTGTCTCGTGCCCAGGTGGGGGTCCGCGGGGTATGCACACACACGCACGCGCGCACGCCGCACACACACGCGTGTGTATAGAGGGAGGGCGGGGGGTCTCAAGGTTCGGGGACCCCTGTCTCGTGCCCAGGTGGGGGTCCGCGGGGGTCCGCGGGGTATCTCGGCCGTCCCTGGGCCGTTTCGTACGGGGTGAATCTCGTTCGAACCGGGCCGCCGTCCCGGACGCGCTCCCGGTGGTCTCGTGCCCAGGTGGGGGTCCGCGGGGGTCCGCGGGGTATGCACACACACGCACGCGCGCACGCCACACACACACGCGTGTGTATAGAGGGAGGGCGGGGGTCTCAAGGTTCGGGGACCCCTGTCTCGTGCCCAGGTGGGGGTCCGCGGGGGTCCGCGGGGTATGCACACACACGCACGCGCGCACGCCGCACACACACGCGTGTGTATAGAGGGAGGGCGGGGGGTCTCAAGGTTCGGGGACCCCCAGGGACCCCCCAGGGACCCCCACATGGTAACTCTCTCATTTCTCTACCATTTTGGACGGGGGTGGGTTCGTTGGAATCGTGTCACCCCCCTGGGGGAGTTTTTGGGGGTCTCAAGGTTCGGGGACCCCTAGGGACCCCCAGGGACCCCCCAGGGACCCCCACATGGTAACTCTCTCATTTCTCTACCATTTTGGACGGGGGTGGGTTCGTTGGAATCGTGTCGCCCCCCTGGGTGCGTTTTTGGGGGTCTCAAGGTTCGGGGACCCCTAGAGACCCCCAGGGACCCCCCAGGGACCCCCACATGGTAACTCTTTCATTTCACAACCGTTTTGGACGGTGGTGGGTTCGTTGGAATCGTGTCACCCCGCTGGGGGCGTTTTTGGGGGTCTCAAGGTTCGGGGACCCCTAGGGACCCCCAGGGACCCCCACATATTTTTAAATATATAAATAAATATGAACACAATTTTGCCTTGACAATTAGTCTAAATTATCTTTGAGAGGATTTGATTTTTTAAATGTTGTTAAACAAAGAAAATGCATCATGATTAAATAACTGACATTCTATGAACTTTAAAATCGTCACCTTATTAAACTAATGGCCTAAGTCATTTTTTGCCGAAAATGAGTTTTTGGCCTAAATCAACTCCTGGTGATGCTGGCCACCTCTGGTAAAATCGCCTAAGCCCTAACGTAAAAGGCCTCCCTGTTACACCCTATTAAAAAAATGGCCTATGTCAAGACTGAGACTTAGGCCATTTTATTTTGCCTAAGTCATAATCAAAACCGCCTTCTTCCACCTCAGGAATATTGCCCGCCTCCGGCCCTCTCTGTCTTTCCCTGCTGCCGAAACCCTCATCCACGCATTCATCACATCCCGGATCGACTACTGCAACAGTATACTCAATGGCACCACCTCCAAAATCCTCAACAAACTACAACACGTACAAAACTCCGCTGCCCGCCTGCTCACCAGTACACGCTCCAGAGACCACATTACACCCGTCCTCCACGACCTACACTGGCTTCCCGTCAAACAAAGAATTCACTACAAAATCCTGCTCACCACCTACAAAGCTCTCAATAACCTGGCTCCCCCCTACCTCTCCGATCTTCTCGAACCATATGTCCCCCTCCGCTCCCTCAGGTCCAGTGAAGCCAACCTCCTGAAGGTCCGCAAGGCCAAGCACCGCACCTGGGGGGACAGGGCCTTCTCTGTTTCGGCCCCCAACCTCTGGAATGAACTCCCCAACCATCTCAGAGCTGCTCCCTCTCTCCTCTCATTCAAAACCTCACTCAAAACCCACCTCTTCAGGATAGCTTTCCCCAGCTGAGGTCTGGATAGGATGTCCCCCCCTTCCCTCGTTTATCCTTTTATCTTTTTAACCCTGTACTGCTATGTTATGTTTTGCTTTTTTTTTTTTTTTTTTTTTCTTATTAAAGTCTGTTCCTAGTGTTCCTATGTAAAGCGCTTTGGGTATTTAGAAAAGCGCTATATAAATTTGAGCTATTATTATTATTATTATTATAATAAAATGTGACTTAGGCCATTTTAACACACCTTTCAAAATGGGACTGAATGGGAGTGAATGGGAGTGAATGGGAGGTACTGTTACTATGGGACTGATACTATGGGAGTGAATGGGAGGTACTGTTACTATGGGACTGATACTATGGGAGTGAATGGGAGTGAATGGGAGGTACTGTACTATGGGACTGATACTATGGGAGTGAATGGGAGGTACTGTACTATGGGACTGATACTATGGGAGTGAATGGGAGGTACTGTTACTATGGGACTGATACTATGGGAGTGAATGGGACTGAATGGGAGTGAAATTAAATGAAATGAAATGAAATCTATATTTACCCAGGGTAAGCTCAAGAACTTGTTTCCAGCCAGGCCCTGCTCATAGAACACATTTCATCGTAGTGGTTGATGCCTTGTTCAAGGGCATTTCAGCGGTGGTAATTTTAACGTGTCGGACGGCTGGTTCGAACTGGGAACCTTCCGGTATCTAGACCGCGCCGCTATCCGTTCGGCCACCGCTGCCACAATGAGAGTGAATGGGAATGAATGGGAGGTACTGTTACTATGGGACTGATAGAATGGGACTGAATGGGAGTGAATGGGAGTGAATGGGAGGTACTATACTATGGGACTGATACTATGGGAGTGAATGGGAGTGAATGGGAGGTACTGTTACTATGGGACTGATACTATGGGAGTGAATGGGAGGTACTGTTACTATGGGACTGATACTATGGGAGTGAATGGGAGTGAATGGGAGGTACTGTTACTATGGGACTGATACTATGGGAGTGAATGGGAGTGAATGGGAGGTACTGTTACTATGGGACTGATACTGGGAGTGAATGGGACTGAATGGGAGGTAGTTACTATGGGACTGATACTATGGGAGTGAATGGGAGTGAATGGGAGGTACTGTTACTATGGGACTGATACTATGGGAGTGAATGGGACTGAATGGGAGTGAATGGGAGGTACTGTTACTATGGGACTGTTACTATGGGAGTGAATGGGAGGTACTGTTACTATGGGACTGATACTATGGGAGTGAATGGGGGGTACTGTTACTATGGGACTGATATAATGGGACTGAATGGGAGTGAATGGTAGGTACTGTACTATGGGACTGATACTATGGGAGTGAATGGGAGTGAATGGGACTGAATGGGAGTGAATGGGAATTCATGGGAGTGAATGAGAGTGAATGGGAATGAATGGGAGGTACTGTTACTATGGGACTGATACTATGGGAGTGAATAGGAGTGAATGGGAGGTACTGTACTATGGGACTGATACTATGGGAGTGAATGGGAGTGAATGGGAGGTACTGTTACTATGGGACTGATACTATGGGAGTGAATGGGAGGTACTGTTACTATGGGACTGATACTATGGGAGTGAATGGGAGTGAATGGGAGTGAATGGGAGGTACTGTACTATGGGACTGATACTATGGGAGTGAATGGGAGTGAATGGGAGGTACTGTTACTATGGGAGTGAATGGGACTGAATGGGAGTGAATGGGAGGTACTGTTACTATGGGACTGATACTATGGGAGTGAATGGGGGGTACTGTTACTATGGGACTGAATGGGAGGTACTGTTACTATGGGACTGATACTATGGGAGTGAATGGGGGGTACTGTTACTATGGGACTGAATGGGAGTGAATTGGAGGTACTGTTACTATGGGAGTGAATGGGAGTGAACTGGACTGAATGGGAGTGAATGGGAGTGAACTGGACTGAATGGGAGTGAATGGGAGTGAATGGGAGTGAATGGTAGGTACTGTTACTATGGGACTGTCACTCCCATTCATCCCATTCACTCCCATTCAGTCCCATTCACTCCCATATTATCAGTCCCATAGTAACAGTACCTCCCATTCATCCTTTTCACTCCCATTCACTCCCATTCAGTCCCATTCACTCCCATTCAGTCCAGTTCACTCCCATTCACTCCCATTCAGTCCCATTCACTCAGATAGTATCAGTCCCATAGTAACAGTACCTCCCATTCATCCCATTCACTTCCATTCACTCCCATAGTATCAGTTCCATAGTAACAGTACCTCCCATTCACTCCCATAGTATCAGTCCCATAGTAACAGTACCTCCCATTCAGTCCCATTCCCTCCCATTCACTCCCATAGTATCAGTCCCATAGTAACAGTACCTCTCATTCAGTCCCATTCACTCCCATTCAGTCTCATTCACTCCCATTCACTCCCATTCACTCCCCTTCAGTATCAAATGTCTTTGTGCTCTGATATTATTTTAAACACTCTGTGGCTGACCGTAAACTATGGTCTATTAAAAATAATTGGAATAAAAACATTTTGCCTAAGTCACTTACTGCAGTAAGTAATTTGGCCCAAATAAGGTTTATAATTGCCTAAGATAAAATGGCATGTTCAGATATTGGCCTAAGTCATTTTATCCTTACATGTTACATGATTGACATACAACTTTATTTGTCAATAGTCATATTTTTTCATATTTTTTGGAATTGAAATAATTAAGAAATATAATATATTCTACATTTGGCACAGTTTTTTGTGGTTCCTGAAAACCTTGAAAAAATGACTTAGGCAAATAGTTTAATAAGGTGACGAAATGTTGAATGTCCATCCTCAAAATACCTTGAGAACCAGTTTGACCGGTTTGTCAGATCCATCGAACTCAGTGCACTTGATTTAGGGGGGGGGGGGGGTAGCCAAAATCCTGGCTGTCCTAGTGCAATTCTTCTAGGACTTGTAGATCGGCTATTTTGTAAACCTTCTAGGGGCTATATCTCCATGGGGAAATGATATTAGAAGCCCATCTTTGGATATGTTATAGAGCTCGTCGAGATGAACAATCTGAGGCGAAATTGAACTGTATAATTAGCCAACTAAGGGGCAATTAAGGCACTTCTGGTTGTCGGATTGAGATATAACCTACATATTCTGATTCAGGTTTAGTGGGGGTAGAAGGAGTTTTGGAGCAAACTGACTAAAATTCGAGAAAATATGATTTTTGTTAAACTTTCAAACAGCAATTTGACCCATTTTTAAGTCTTCTAGACAGTTAAAACTAACACCATTAGATTTCCCTTACTTGACATAGGGGGGGGAAGTGTATTTAGAGGAATCCTTAAAAAATTTGATTTTTAGTGGCCTCCAACGCGTTAAAATCAATTAAAAATCCAAAATGTGTCCGTTTGTTTTGAGCAGGCAAATTTGTTCTTCTTCTCATCCAGCTGAATCCAATGAACTTGGTCCTGAGTCTCTACGACACTTCTAACTATCAATGGTCACGCCCGTGACCTTTGTATGGCGTTGAGGCCCTTTAAGGCTATAATCGACAGGGAATAACCAATTTTTCTAAAACAAAGGGTGTTTATCCATGTCTGAAGCACAGGGAATCCAATGGAATTGGTTTCAAGTCTCTACGACACTTCTAAATATTTTAGATATTTTTTTAGACACGTTTTTTGGACCCCACAAACACAAATATATATTTTTTTTTTTACAAAAACGACTTAGTCTGACTCACTGTTTCACGCTGGATTTAATGGAATTGGTCCCGTTGAAAAATAATGTTTTGTTATTTTTCTAGCCTCTCTAAGGCCTCTAAGTCAAAAACCATTGGATATTAGGGGCCCATCTTTTAGTATGTTATATAGCTTGTCAGGACGAACAATCTGATATGTGTTTCTCCACACACGGTCATGTGGTTCAGAAAACTAGGGTTGGGACTTTGATGCGCGATAGCTCCTCCCACAAAGGTCGAAAATGGGCGTGCTTTACATCCACGCATAGCTATCCATGAGACGAACGCGCCAATATGTGTCTCCCCGCGCACGGACGTGTGGTTCTCAAAATTAGGGTTAGCATTTTACCATTCAATACACTGTACGGTTTACCATGTCTATATGGCTTGTGGATTACAGGTCAGAGTTGGCGAACTCTTGCTACGGGTGTCGCACGAGAATGGCGGACCTATCGGAGCGTAGATCTTGGAGAGCTGTACGCGCCCATGTGAATTACTTGGCTGACGAACCTATCGTTCCCGAGCTATCGCGCGTTGAAAACTAACCCTAACGCTAGCCAATTAAGAGAACCGTAAGTCTGTGTGCTGGGAAACACATATCAGCGTGTTCAGCTTGTCGTGCTGAGTCCGAAAATGGTCTCACTTTTTCCCAGACGTGTTTCGAGGGCAAGGGACCGATAGGAGGCGTTTACACCCACTTCCTGACATCGTAGAGAGATAAGACCACCACCGTTGGAATCGGGTCGAAATATTGTGACACTTTTACAAAACCTTGGTGCCATTTTTGACCACTTTCCTGGGATCGGACAGTCTCAACATTATGATATCTGGATTCAGCGTCGAAAAGTAGTCTAGATAAGTACATGCTCATTTTTATACTATGTGTTTCCCCTTCCGTCTGCTATTTCACCACTTTCTAGACGTCGCACAGCAACAGGATGCAGCGTCAAAAAGTGAGTCTACATAGGTACCTTGAGAACCCCAAAGACACCCCCAGGGGGCGACACGATTCCAACGAACCCACCCCCGTCCAAAATGGTAGAGAAATGAAAGAGTTACCATGTGGGGGTCCCTGGGGGGTCCCTGGGGGTCCCTAGGGGTCCCCGAACCTTGAGACCCCCAAAAACTCCCCCAGGGGGGTGACACGATTCCAACGAACCCACCCCCGTCCAAAATGGTAGAGAAATGAGAGAGTTACCATGTGGGGGTCCCTGGGGGGTCCCTGGGGGTCCCTAGGGGTCCCCGAACCTTGAGACCCCCAAAAACTCCCCCAGGGGGGTGACACGATTCCAACGAACCCACCCCCGTCCAAAATGGTAGAGAAATGAGAGAGTTACCATGTGGGGGTCCCTGGGGGGTCCCTGGGGGTCCCTAGGGGTCCCCGAACCTTGAGACCCCCAAAAACTCCCCCAGGGGGGTGACACGATTCCAACGAACCCACCCCCGTCCAAAATGGTAGAGAAATGAGAGAGTTACCATGTGGGGGTCCCTGGGGGGTCCCTGGGGGGTCCTTGGGGGTCCCTAGGGGTCCCCGAACCTTGAGACCCCCAAAAACTCCCCCAGGGGGGTGACACGATTCCAACGAACCCACCCCCGTACAAAATGGTTGAGAAATGAAAGAGATACCCCGCGGACCCCCGCGGACCCCCACCTGGGCACGAGACCACCGGGAGCGCGTCCGGGACGGCGGCCCGGTTCGAACGAGATTCACCCCGTACGAAACGGCCCAGGGACGGCCGAGATACCCCGCGGACCCCGAGACAGGGGTCCCCGAACCTTGAGACCCCCCGCCCTCCCTCTATACACACGCGTGTGTGTGCGGCGTGCGCGCGTGCGTGTGTGTGCATACCCCGCGGACCCCCGTGGACCCCCGCGGACCCCCACCTGGGCACTCTGGGTTTGATTGCTCAAGCCTGAATGGGCAAGACACGCCCCCTCATTAACATACCGTCAGTGAAATACGGCATGAAATAAATGTTTAAATAAATGTTTAAATAAATGTTTAAATAATTAAATAATTAAATGTTTAAATAAATAATTAAATGCTTAAATAAATAATTAAATAAATAAATACGTAAATAAATAAGGAAATAAATACATAAATAAATAATTAAATGTTTAAATAAGTAATTAAATGTTTAAATAAATAATTAAATAAATAAATACGTAAATAAATAAGGAAATAAATACATAAATAAATAATTAAATGTTTAAATAAATAATTAAATGTTTAAATAAATAATTAAATAAATAAATACGTAAATAAATAAGGAAATAAATACATAAATAAATAATTAAATGTTTAAATAAATAATTAAATGTTTAAATAAATAATTAAATAAATAAATACGTAAATAAATAAGGAAATAAATAATTAAATAAATACATAAATATATAAATAAATAATTAAATACATAAATGGTCACATAAATGAATACATTTCAATATTTAATTGTATATTTCTTTGCACAATTATTTATTTATTTGAGCATTTCATGCTTTATAAATGCATTTATTTATTTATGTATTTATATCTAGATACGGCAGGAATGGCATTCCATATTTTCACAGGTATAAAAACCATATCTAAACATTCCTAATGATGTTGAAACTACTGTGAACTGTCAGTGACATGTTTAGTAACGTTTTGAGTGTACTTGAAGTGAGTTTGGACCAGTAGTTTTATTGTTTTGATTGAGTTGAATCATGGCTGCTGCCAGGTAGTTTGCCAGGTAGTTTTACACTGTGTTACTGGTGTGCTGATGTGCTGGTTGGTGCCTTGCATGGTTTCCGCTGCCATCGGTGTATGAATGTGTGTGTGAATGGGTGAATGTAATGCACAATCTATGTAAAGCGCCTTGGATAAAGACGCTATATAAATGCACCATTTACTATAAAAGTATGGGCACGGGGTGCATACTTAGTTTAGACTAGTCATTGGTTAGACATGGGTGTAGGTGTGCTGCCCCGTGGGAGGTTAGGTTTCTGGTTGGTTATGAGATAGGTTAGGTTGAGATAGGTTGTAGTTGTAGGACTAATGACTGGTCTAAACCAAGTACTGTCTAAACTAAGTACTGCACCCGAAAACAGGCCATGATTTTGGGGGTGAGCTGTGTTCCCTTTCAGCCCACATCCCGTGCGTGCGTGCGTGCGTGCGTGCGTGCGTGCGTGCGTGTGTGTGTGTGTGTGTGTGGTGTGATATATCAGCTCAGCTGGCCGTTCTCAACCACAGAGCGCTGCTAAAGAAGAGCAGGAGAGAGTGTGTGTGTGTGGAGAGAGAGAGGAGAGACGTGGGCGTAATTTCATCTGAAAGTGAGGTTAACCACGGACGTGTTGAGAGCGCAGTGAGTCAGTTCACCCCGCCGTACGGTGGAGTGGCGGTTAAGAAGGACCACCGCACGGTTCAAAACCCACTTGTCCCGCACGCCACTATATAATACACGCGTTTCTGAAAAGGCTTTCATTTGCTTCGGTGAACACCGTTTTTCGAGCTCGTAAAGTCTTATTGAAAGAGACGGTGCAAAGAGACATGCAGGATGAGAATGAAATAGCCACTTACAGTAAGCCAATACTGGGTGGGTGGATGGGTGGGTGGGTAGGTAGGTAGGTAGGTAGGTAGGTAGATAGATTTAACCCATTTAGACCTTCTACAATGTCTTCTAGATCAGGGGTTCTCAACCCGTGGGTCGCGACCCCTCGGGGGGTCGCCAAAATATTTTAGGGGGTCCCCAAATTATTTTCAAAAAAAAATAAAAAATAAAGATTTTTTTAAATTTTATTTTCACGATTTTTCAAAAATAGCAGACCTACAAGCTCGTAGCACGCCACTCGGTGGCGCGCTATGAGCTTGTAGATCTGCTATTTTTCAATAGCTAAATTATAACAATGCTTAAAACACCAAAAGGGGTTCCCGCCCAAAATGGTTTAAGGTTAATGCCAAAGCATTTCCGGGGGTCCCCGGCCAAAAAGGTTGAGAACCCCTGTTCTAGATCCTGACAGTTTTCTGAAAAACCCATTTTTCTATGTCAGTCGTTCTCAAACATTTTCATGTCAAGGACCCCCAAGATTATATGTATTTGGCCAGCCGGCCCCCATCTGAAATTGTTGTTCCAGGGACCCCCCCAGAAGCAAAGTTAAAAAACGAAAATGAAAATGAAAATAGGGACAGTGGTGGAGAAACATGGAACAAATGATTCCCTCTGTGGCTGTTGTACAGTGATATATACAGTATGAGGATGGAAGCTTAGCAGAGGATGGCTGTTGTGTTGCACGACTCCCGGTCCTACTGCCATAATACCGGGGTGTGTGTGTGTGTGTGTGTGTGTGTGTGTGTGTGTGGGAGGTGCTAATTGAACAGAACACCACCTTTTATTTCATCTCCGCTATCCATCACCCCCCCCCCCCCCCCCCACACACACACACACACACACACACACACACACTGCAGAGCACCCTGCCAGAGACGTGGGCGAACACGGATCAGCCAGGCCAATTATCCCTGCACAGTCAGAGAGAACCCCCCGCCGCGCACGCACACACACACACACACACACACACACACACACACACACACACACAGCCAAGCATCATTAATCAGCAATAAAATGGAACTAGGCTACAATCCTGTGTGTGTGTGTGTGTGTGTGTGTGTGTGTGTGTGTGTGTGTGTGTGTGTGTGTGTGTGTGTGTGTGTGTGTGTGTGTGTGTGTGTGTGTGTGTGTGTGTGTGTGTGTGTGTGTGTGTGTGTGTGTGTGCTGCATGCTTTCCACTGCACAGGTTAACAGACTCAAACCTCTTGACAGTACAGCATGCATGCACACACTGCAATGATTGTTAGGGAGCTATGATTCTATATTTCTATATTGTGTGTGTGTGTGTACGAGCAGCACGCTGCACAGATCCCAGGCTTCATGGTGAGTCCTGTGCAGTGTGATCTGCTCCACATGGCTGCTCTGAGCTGATCCTGGATCAGCCCCCATGCAGCTCTGATGTGATCTGACCCTGGGTCTGCTGCATGCTCTGACAGCTTCATTGTCTTGTCTGCTGACCCCTCGACCCACACCGCATCTCTGTGTGTTCTCGCCCGATTGGCCACGCAAGCCGACCCTTCGGGGTCAGGGATTGGCTGGCTGAGCCTTGCGTCACGTTGGTTTGTGCCGCAATGATAATAACCGCATGCCTGCTTCGGCGTAATGCCCATGGACTGTACTGTGCTGTGCTGTGCTGTGCTGTACTGTACTGTACTGTACTGTACTGTGCTGTGCTGTGCTGTGCTGTACTGTACTGTACTGTACTGTACTGTACTGTGCTGTGCTGTGCTGTGCTGTACTGTACTGTACTGTACTGTACTGTACTGTGCTGTGCTGTGCTGTACTGTACTGTACTGTGCTGTACTGTGCTGTGCTGTGCTGTGCTGTGCTGTGCTGTGCTGTGCTGTGCAGTGCGTCAGGGTTCCCGTCAGGGCTGTCACCATTACATATTTAGGTTGGCGATTTATTGTCAACAACTAATAATTGTGATTAACAACCTAATTGTGTTTGTGGTACTGAACATTTTTCTTTAAATATATATTTCTGTAGTAAAAAATGCACAGGTGTGCCCGGGGGGCACCTGTGGGGTACACTCCGGGTATTCTGACATCAAGTACAGGAGCTATTCCGTAACCGGGTGGGGCATGCCATGCATTCCCAACTCGCATCGCTCCCGCCATGCGTGGCGACGCCGCGGCGGTCCCCGAGTTAGGCCGTGGTCCAGCATAATGATAAAAAAAACGTTATTGTCCATTAACCCATTTTGACCTGAGATCAGATTGTAATAATGTCTTTTACATCCTGACAGTTTTCTGAAAAAGCTATGTTTCTATGTCAGTCGTTCTTCCATTTTTCAAAAATAGCAGACCTACAAGCTCGTAGCGCGCCACTCGGTGGCGCGCTATGAGCTTGTAGATCTGCTATTTTTCAATAGCTAAAGCATAACATAATGCTAACACCAAAAGGGGTTCCCGCCCAAAATGGGTTAAATTTACATGAAATGGAAATTCGTCTTTGGCACATCCCGGCAGTCAGTTATACAACAATATCTGATGCATCTATAGATGACCAACAGTATCTGATGCATCTATAGATGACCAACAATATCTGATGCATCTATAGATGACCATGAGCCTCCTAGGCATGATGATTCCATCTGTGTTGTTGATTAATTCAGTGGGCAGTGTGTTGCGTTACTGTAATGTGTCCATGACACGTTCACCCTAGAGTGGGACAATAACGTCTGTCCTGCTCTGTTCCTGTACTTTTACGTCAAGCTGCCTCACGCTACAGAAACAGGAGATATAGGCTCATGCCCCTATGGGCCTCATGGCTCGGCGAGGCTTATTCAGTATACTCACTGTTACTCGAATAACTTTATTGTCGGCACCACGCCATACCAACTTCACAACTGCCACACAGTATCACAACATCCGGTTTCTCCCCTTCCGGTGCCCCCTTCATAAACGTCCCCCCGTTGCCTCACAGTGCAACACATGTCATTTACACTGGTCATAGAGAACAGGAAACATACAGTATTAAGTTAACACTCACCAAGGGCAAAGACGGGCTGGGTATGTGATCAATGGTGATGTAATAAGATGACAGTATAGTAACAGGATTGAACCCATTTAGACCTGAGGACGATTCCACAAATGTCTTCTCAATCCTGACAGTTTTCTTGAAAAACCCATGTTTCTATGTCATGTCAGTCGTATGTCAAACATTTCCATGTCAAGGACCCCCACAAATATATGTATTTGGCCCACCGACCCCCATCTGAAAATATGTTGTTCCAGGGACCCCCCCCCCCCCACCCCAGAAGCAAATATTTGAGTTAAAAACGTTCACTCTGAAAGAATATATATTCAAAGATTTGCACCACACTTTCACGATTTTTCAAAAATAGCTAAAGTAGCCTATAACATAATGCTTAAAACACCAAAAGGGGTTCCCATCCTGAATGGGTTAAATGGACCATACATTTACAATTTTGTCATTTAGCAGACGCTCTTATCCCATTCTGGGCGGGAACCCCTTTTGGTGTTTTAAAGCATTGTGTTATACTTTAGCTATTGAACAATTGCAGATCTACAAGCACTTGTAGGTCTGCTATTTTTGAAAAATCGTGAAAATGTGGCGCAAATCTTTGAATATATATTCTTTCAGAGTTTCAGTTTTAAACTCAAATCTTTGCTTCTGAGGGGGCGTCCCTGGAACAAATCAGAAGGGGGTAGATGGCGGCATATTTTATTACATATAATTTTTGGGGTCCTTGACATGAAATATTGAGAACCACTGATATAGAAACATGAGGTCTTTCAGGAAGAAAATACATTTTAAAAAAAGGAAAAAAAAATAAAAATCAAATGGTTTAAAGCGTGTTTGTCTCACGGTGAGCAAGGTAAACGCATTCATGAAATCACGACCAAGAGTCCAAAGGACTCATGCAGTCATACTGCACTGTAATGTGTTGTATCAGAATGTGATTCATATTCCACTGTGACTCATGCAGTTCATCTGTTTCATCAATTACTCATTTCTTTTGTCAATGTTGTTAATCGTGACTGTAAGTGCTCGTGTTTGACTGTACTGTCTGACTCAACGTGCACGCAAATTCCCGAGAGAAATAATGTTTTACAATCTCTCTCTCTGTCTCATTGATTGTTGACATTTGTTTCAGCGTTTATTACGATATAATTTATCCCTCCAGGCTCCTGCATACACACTCTAATTTAATTTGTGCGTAGCTTTATACAAATTATACCAGTTCATGATGAACACAAGTTATTATCAGTAAATAAGTAGAGCCTCGGTCTACCATATTAGTAAAAAAGCATGGAATACGGATGTGTATATTACAGGAAACTCCCGTTAAACTTTCCAACAAACTCCGGTAAACTCCCGAATTGTCCCATCACACCTGTATATTACCGTATATTACTGTATATGCCTGCTAAACTTGAGGTTTACGGGCAAATCTAGTGCTATTTGCCCGTAAACTCTTTTCATGCAGTAAGACGCCTGAGGGTGAGAAGCGACCTCACCCTAAAGGGTGAGGTCGCGTGCATGCTTCCGCCTCGTTGACGGCAGACTGCTGGGCGAGCGCTGGTGCTTTGGCATGGGGGGGGTCAGATCAACATGGAATGAATTCTGTACTGGCCATGTAAGGAGCATGTCTTTCAGGGTTTGATGAGGTCAGATCAACATATGGAATGTCAGAACAGGTCAACTCCATACAGTATATGGAGATCTAAAGGGTGGTAGCAGGGACATTCTCTTGAGTGTACAGGGTTTGATGAGGGCCCAGGTATGGCCGGGGCCTTAATTTTCGGGCCTGTTGAGAACTCTAGTTTTCGCCGGCTGCCGGGCACGGCTGCACTAGCCTCGATACCCATATTACCAGTGGAACTTCAAACGAGGCTATGCGAGGAAAATGAGGAGAATGGCTGAAGAACCCACCACACCGTCTAAGAATAAAACCAACGTGTGCCGACTCTGTGGAAATAACTTCGACAGTCCGGTATACTTCTGGTCGACACAATAACAGTGCTGCACTGGGGGGGGGGGGGGGGAAGAGACCGGGGCTGAGGGACAGATCGGTGAACCAATCAGGGTGCACGCGAATGGGGCCAGTCCAATGGCGGCTCTCCTACATACAGTAGACTTCTATTGGTTTGTCCCTAATTGAAGGCTCCACATAGGAAGTTTCCGGAATGCATTGGAGTCAATGGGCTCGCGCGAGTACATGAACCAACGTGACCGGGCTGTTTTCTGCCCCCTCAATATCGCAAGTCTTCTCTGCACATCTCCGTCCCTGATGATGTGTCACACGATGTCACGAGACCTGGGCACCGTCCATATACTGTATAACCCATTTTGGGCGGGAACCCTTTTTGGTGTTTTAAGGATTATGTTTATTATGCTTTAGCTATTGAAAAATAGCAGATCTACAAGCTCATATAGAGCTTGTAGATCTGCTATTTTTTTAAATTCTTGAAAATGTAGTGCAAAGCTTTGAATATATTCTTTCAGAGCCAACGTTTTTAACTCAAATCTTTGCTTCTGGGGGGTCCCTGGAATAAGGTATTTTCAGATGGGGGTCGGCGGCCCAACATATAATCTCGGGGGTCCTTGACATGAAATAGGTTGAGAACGACTGACATAGAAACATGGGTTTTTCAGAAAACTCATGATTTAGATTGACATTTTTAAAAATTTCGACGTCAGGCCTAAATGGTTACAGTATGGTGCCCGACACACTAAACTGACGGGAAATGCTCCATTCCACAGTTAGCTGCGACCTTCCGTCGCAACAACGAGCATCAGGCTTTGGGCAGTTATATGAAGACATGGGGGAAGTCGTCCTCTATGTCACAAACAGAAGAGCAGTTCTATGAAGACATGGGGGAAGTCGTCCTCTAAGTCACAAACAGAAGAGCAGTTCTATGAAGACATGGGGGAAGTCGTCCTCTAAGTTACAAACAGAAGAGCAGTTATATGAAGACATGGGTGAAGTCGTCCTCTAAGTTACAAACAGAAGAGCAGTTATATGAAGACATGGGTGAAGTCGTCCTCTAAGTCACAAACAGAAGAGCAGTTATATGAAGACATGGGTGAAGTCGTCCTCTAAGTTACAAACAGAAGAGCAGTTATATGAAGACATGGGGGAAGTCGTCTAAGTTACAAACAGAAGAGCAGTTATATGAAGACATGGGTGAAGTCGTCCTCTAAGTTACAAACAGAAGAGCAGTTATATGAAGACATGGGTGAAGTCGTCCTCTAAGTCACAAACAGAAGAGCAGTTCTATGAAGACATGGGGGAAGTCGTCCTCTAAGTTACAAACAGAAGAGCAGTTATATGAAGACATGGGGGAAGTCGTCTAAGTTACAAACAGAAGAGCAGTTCTATGAAGACATGGGGGAAGTCGTCCTCTAAGTTACAAACAGAAGAGCAGTTCTATGAAGACATGGGGGAAGTCGTCCTCTAAGTTACAAACAGAAGAGCAGTTATATGAAGACATGGGGGAAGTCGTCTAAGTTACAAACAGAAGAGCAGTTCTATGAAGACATGGGGGAAGTCGTCCTCTAAGTTACAAACAGAAGAGCAGTTCTATGAAGACATGGGTGAAGTCGTCCTCTAAGTTACAAACAGAAGAGCAGTTATATGAAGACATGGGGGAAGTCGTCTAAGTTACAAACAGAAGAGCAGTTCTATGAAGACATGGGGGAAGTCGTCTAAGTTACAAACAGAAGAGCAGTTATATGAAGACATGGGGGAAGTCGTCTAAGTTACAAACAGAAGAGCAGTTATATGAAGACATGGGGGAAGTCGTCTAAGTTACAAACAGAAGAGCAGTTATATGAAGACATGGGGGAAGTCGTCTAAGTTACAAACAGAAGAGCAGTTATATGAAGACATGGGGGAAGTCGTCTAAGTTACAAACAGAAGAGCAGTTATATGAAGACATGGGGGAAGTCGTCTAAGTTACAAACAGAAGAGCAGTTATATGAAGACATGGGGGAAGTCGTCTAAGTTACAAACCGAAGAGCAGTTATATGAAGACATGGGGGAAGTCGTCTAAGTTACAAACAGAAGAGCAGTTATATGAAGACATGGGGGAAGTCGTCTAAGTTACAAACAGAAGAGCAGTTATATGAAGACATGGGGGAAGTCGTCTAAGTTACAAACAGAAGAGCAGTTATATGAAGACATGGGGGAAGTCGTCCTCTAAGTTACAAACAGAAACAAAAGAGAGAAAAGAATAACACGCCGACAACAGAAAATCCCCATCTATTGCTATAGGCTGCTTGTAGAACGTCTTTGATCCAGGCTTCATGTTTTGAAGGTTTGTGTGATCCAAGAGGATCATGATTTGAAGGTTTGTGATCCAGGCGTCATGTCTGTGCTGTATCTTTGGCACGCACGCACGCACGCACGCACGCACGCACGCACGCACGCACGCACGCACGCACGCACGCACGCACGCACGCACGCACGCACGCACGCACGCACGCACGCACGCACGCACGCGCACACACGCACACACTCACACACACACACACACACCATCGACAACAACAACAACACACACACAGCTATCTGATGCCGTCTTCTTCATTCTCTGCCTTTGATCTGTGGTTGTTATCAGAGCTGCCGGCGCACAGACAGACAAGTGTTTTGCTACGGCGACTTTGAACATTCAAGCAGGATAAGAAGAACACCATCGCTATTCTCTGAGCCCATCTAATGAATCCCCGCCTCACTTCAAGCATCCGCCGCGCTCTGGAGATCGCCCAGGCGTTGGTGTGCACCATGGAGTATTAAAAGGATAGAGACTGAACCGGCGCGATTTTCAATGGACAAACACAGGGAAGTATACAGTACAATATAAGGTACAATATAAGGACAGACCTTATATTGTACTGTATACTTCCCTGTGTTTGTCCAAACCTTTTCATGTCAAGGACCCCCATAATGACAGTAATTAGCCCCGTGGACCCCCATTTGAAAATATATGCCAGGGACCCCCATAAGAGAACATTTTCACGGCTCTAGCAGTGATTCTCTACCATTTTAATTTCAAGGACCCTCAGTTTGACATGCATTAGGCTACGGACCCCCATTTAATGGCATTTCTATCTCTGGGACCCCAATGTACAGTATATTGTAAAATCAAGTTAATTTAACTCTGAGAGTGTACAAATGTATTTGTATTGCATTTGTACACTCTCTGAGTTACAGACCCATAAGGGTCCATTTGGTTCCTAACTATCATTTAGGTGGGGACCCTACCTAACTTTCTCAAGGACCCCTATGGGTCCCCGGACCCTTATCCAAGAAAGCCTATAGATGGCTTGTTTCCATCAGGGTCCTATTGTACTCAACTAGCAGGCGGGTCTTGCGACTAACGCCACGTGACATGTGTCGCAGTGCGATCCGAGTGTGAGACACACACACACACACACACACAGAGACACACACACACGTGTGTCCGGTGTTGTATCGCGGCCATGGAGCACAGGCGTAGGCTGCGCTATCGCATACATGCTCGGCATGCGTCACTGTCTTGCCCAACTGAACCGTGCACGAAGTGTGCGTATGAAATGTATTTAGAATAATCTAAATCTGGTCCTTGTCAGAGAACTGTGAGGGCAGTGTACTGTATGTACTGTATGTATGAGTGAGACTCCTTCTCGAGTCGCTCAATATTAACTGAGCTTACTAAAGTAACCTGAAGCTCATTAACTCACCGCCACCAGGGGGCGCCAAAAGTCCCAGACCGCCACCATATATCTTTTATTTTATTTTATATATATATATATATTTTTTTTTACCATGTTATAAAACACGAAAAACACGTCCTTGGCGCTCCAGGACATCATGAAAAATAAGTTAAATAAGTCCTTGGCGACCATTGAGTTAACACTTTCCCTCCCTAACACGATCGAGTTACACAAGTTAATTGACTGTAGAACATGCAGCCTCCCTCCCAATAACGAGTTACACGAGTTATGTTTTCATTGTTGAATTCACGTTTTTAATACGTTTTAAGACTTTTAAGGTGGTTGCACACCGGCCACGTTTTTCGGAAAACCGATGGAGAAACGGCGCCCGGTGTGTGGAGACCTTTAAGCCAAAGTTTCCGCTAAATATGGTTTCCATCGGACAGAGTGGGATAGGTGACGCGCTTTGATGACGTCATCGGAAGAAGAAAAAAAAACATCCGTCACACTGGCATGCAAAGGGTTCTGGGAAATTGAGGCCCAATACATTCCAATGGCGGCGGCGGTGGTGCGGCAGCAGTCCTCCTCCACTGTGATGTTGTTGATCGCCACTTCGGATAATTTTTCAAGCGATTACAGCATTTTAAGCATTAGTACATACTAATCATGAATTAATCATTAGTTTGCATCGCCCGGCAAACATCTATAATTTCTCTTTTTGGGTCACAGGCTTAAAAAGTTTGGGAACCACTGTATAGTATAAATAACATAGCTGTGATTGATCATAAAGTGATCTAAGTAGAGTAGATGATATAGTCTGATTCATCACGTCCGCTAAACGGAAACCAGGAATGAGACTATAGCCCATTTTGGGCGGGAACCCCTTTTGGTGTTTTAAAGCATTACGTTACACTTTAGCTATTGAAAAATAGCAGATCTACAAGCTCGTAGCGCGCCACCGAGTGGCGCGCTACAAGCTTGTAGGTCTGCCATTTTTGAAAAATCGCGAAAATGCGGCGCAAATCTTTGAATATATATATTCTTTCCGAGCGAAAGTTTTTAACTTGCTTCTGGGGGTCGGGTGGCCGAATAGAGGGTATGCGCATGCTTAAAGTGAATGGCACTTCGAGTGGCAAATCAACATGCAAAGTGAGTTTAACATTGTTTAACGTTGTTTAATGCAATCAAATAGGACTTTTCTGTTTGGATGCATGGGTTTGTCAAGGCCAGAAAGTAGTTTTTTGCCACTCAGTAGGCATTCCTGCATAACTTCCGGGTTTGATGATGATGTCACGCGCATACCCTCTATACATATATTTTTGGGGCTCCTTGACATGAAAATGTTTGAGAACCACTGATGTAGAAACATGGGGGTTTTTCAGAAAACTGTCAGGATTCAGAAGACATTTTGTAGAATGTAGGTCTTCAGGTCTAAACGGGCTAGAAGGAACATGTACTGTACTGCCTGTACTGTACTGTACCCACATAGTACAGTGTCACTGTGGAGATATAACGGCTGCTACAGGAGCGCCGCTAATGAGCCGTCACTGTGGGAGCAGAGAGAGACGACAGAGAGGACGTGTTTTATTTCCTTTCTTTTTCTTTTCTTGTCAATTTGTTGATGTGCTCGAAAGAACAAAACGTTCCCACTTTAATTATACAAGTAAAAAAATGTCATGAAACAGAACATGGTCAGTGAGAAAGGTGCAGCATTTGCCATGGTGTTATTAATTAGATGTTAATTCCATTCAGATTCCCTGAATAGATAGAGTTCCTCTGCTGGGAACATGCAGTCACAAAGCAGTAGAATTAGGCTAATCAGTGAATACAACCTAGAGAGAAAACATGCTTTTTTTTGTGCGTGTGTGCGACTGCGTGCGTGCGTGCGTGCGTGCGTGCGTGCGTTTGCAGTGTGTTTTGGAACAACTTTTCCCTGTGAGACATGGACCTACGCTACCCGATCTGCTTCTACCGATGTAGTTAATAGTGACATGTCACATGTGTCATTAGTCACGACAAGACAGGACCTGAGGTCACACTCGTTACATGACCACTGTCACCTGAGAGTCTGAGTGTGTGTGTGTGTGTGTGTGTGTGTGCGTGCGTGCGGCGTGTATCCATATGTCGCCTCTGTCGGCATGGAAACCTCGCATGTGTCCAAAACGATTTCTGTTGAGGATTAAAATTCAAAAAACGGCAACAGTAGCAGATCCACAGGCGAAACGTTTTGATGCTTTGAATGCCATTAAGAAGTCATGATGACATTGTAATGACGTTCAGGTGGGCCACATCACAGCTCATATGGGGTCCTGGGGATGATCTTTATGTCATTTCCAGGACGTCTTCACCAGTTGTAATAATACTGTATATTTGTAATATACAGGTATATAATATTCTGGGCCAGATCTGACTTGATCTGATCTGGGCCAGATCATGACTTAACCCAGTGGGTGCCCACCCTCTTTTGACTTGAGAGCTACTTTCAAAATGACCAGCTCGACAAGATCTACCCACCTGAAAATAGTTTAAATATGTACCCGAGGGTGCTTTAGAACAGCGGCGCTGGCATTACATATAAGACAAATGCACTTGGAATGGGAAATAGAGGGGGAGAAATGGAATAGGTAGGGTTGTTTGTATTTTAATTTAGAATGCTACCGATGTTTGTGCACAGCAACACTGAAAACAAAATGTTGCATTGTGGATTTGAGCTGACAGGCGCTTTTTGATGTCAATCAATCAAGTCACCTTTAATTCAAGTGGCGGATGGCAAGAATTGTTCTTTTATTATATTTTATTGAAATATTCTTTCGGGGCATGTCATGTGATCTACCTGCACAGCCTTTGTGATCTACTGGTGATCTACCTGACTTAACCCATTCAGGACAGGAACCCCTTTTGGTGTTTTAAGCATTGTTATACTTTAGCTATTGAAAAATAGCAGATCTACAAGAATAGCGCGGCAGTGCCACGCTATGAGCTTGATCTGAAAAAGCAAATCTTTGAATAAATATTCTTTCACAGTCAACGTTTTTTAACTCAAATCTTTGCCTCTGGGTGGTCCCTCTGGGTGGTCCCTGGAACAACATATTGTCAGATAGGGGGTTCGGCGGCCAATTACATACACTTTTGGGGGTCCTTGACATGAAAATGTTTGAGGACGACCGACATAGAAACATGGGTTTTTCCGAAAACTGTCAGGACTTTTGAAGGAATTTGTAGAATCGTCCTCAGGTTAAATTAAGTTCGATCGGACTCTCTGATTCATCCGTGTATGTCCGTCTTAGTGGGCAGAATGTATGTCGGTTGAAATCAGGTGATATTCTGGGCCAGATGTGACTGCTCTTGGTTTGACTTGATTTGGCCCCAATCGAGACGTGACGTCACCAGTTCGTCCAGGTCCTGACCGTGCTTGCAGTGTTGTTTTTGGCAGCAAATTTCTGTTTTAGTTTTAGTCCTATAGTCTCTTGAAACGTTTCCATTTAGTTTTAGTCACATTTTAGTCACCTGGAATGTTTTGGTGTTTAGTCGAGTTTTAGTCGACTAAATATCATACGATTTTAGTCGACTAAAATGTGTTTTGGTGGGCCTTGATGCCGTCGTAATGACTGTTTTTAAAATAGCCGATCTACAAGCTCACCACTGTGAGCTTGTAGATCGGCTATTTTCAGCATGCAACCAAGTGTAAAATGACTTATACTGGATCTCTTGTCCACTAGTCCCCTCCTAACATTTTGTTGACGAAATTGTCAGTATATTTAGTCTCAGCTTTAGTCGTGTGTGTGTGTGTGTGTGTGTGTGTGTGTGTGTGTGTGTGTGTGTGTGTGTGTGTGTGTGTGTGTGTGTGTGTGTGTGTGTGTGTGTGTGTGTGTGTGTGTGTGTGTGTGTGTGTGTGTGTGTGTGTGTGTGTGTGTGTGTGTGTGTGTGGGTGTGTGTGTGGGTGTGTGCGCGCTTATGTGAAAAGCATATTTAATTCATGAGTGTGGAAGGAAGGACCACTGTGATGTGTTTCCTTCATGGTAACTGTCTGGGAGGACGTGTGGCAATGTGGACCCCCTCCCACCTGCATGTACTTTGAGCTGATTGATCCACCGTCCCCACGGCTCTGTGTGTGTGTGTGTGCGCGTGTGTGTGTAGCTTGCGTGCGTATGCATACGGAACACAGTGGCCTGTAGCTATGTTGTGTTTGGAAGCCTCCGCTGCACACTAATGTCTGCACGGTGATTATGTAAGGAAACGGATTGTTTTGCTAAGAGGAAAGCTCTCGCTGAGCACAAACAAACTCTTGTTTGTTTGTGCTGTGTGTTCTGCTGGCTCTACGCTGGTTACAATCTTAACTTTTACAGCTCTGTATTCTCATCTAGCGTGGGCTCAAGTTCACCGTCATAATCTTTTAGAAGATTAGAGTAGGGTAGGGATTGCTTTTAAATTGCTTTATATTCTGGTGGTAATCGTTGCTATAGCAACTGTTTGTTGAGCAACAGGAGTCTCAGTCTTTATTAAACAGAAAATACATTTTCAGGTATTGAACAATAGAGGGTATGCGCATGCTTAAAGTGAATGGCACATCGAGTGGCAAAGCAACATGCAAAGTGAGTTTAACATTGTTTAACATTGTTTAATGCAATCAGATAGGACTTTTCTGTGTGGATGTCTGGGCTGTCGAGGCCAGGAAAGTCGTTTTTTGCCACTCAGTAGGCGTTCCTGCATAACTTCCTGGTTTGATGATGATGTCACGCGCATACCCTCTATACCTGAAAATGAAACAATTGTTTTAGCGTCAAGTTCCAATTTCGTCTGGTGCTCTGCTCATTGCTTTGTTTCATCACTTTCAATTTCACTTGTTTACATGCATGGCAATGGTTACTATGACGATACAGCCTATTTAACGTTATTGGGGGGGGGGGGGGGGGGGACACTCCTTTGATTGAACGCCGAAGCATGTACAAATGGAACCAAATGCACGCACGCACGCACGCACGCACGCACGCACGCACGCACGCACGCACGCACGCACGCACGCACGCACGCACGCACGCACGCACGCACGCACGCACGCACGCACGCACGCACGCACACAGGGGAGAGGGTGCCGTGGTCATGCATATTCTAGCACAGATCTCAGGGGACAGGAAGACACACAGTGTGGACTGCCGCGGCCTGTCGCCGGGGCAACGCGCCGAATGGGAGGAGTCTGCTGAAAAGGTCAGAGTCAGACCTGTCAGTCAGAGTCAGAGTCTGACTGTCTGACGACTCACCTTGACCTTTAGCTAACCACCAACCCCCCCCCCCCCCACACACACACACACACACACACTGAGTCAACCAGTAAGACGTCAGTTAACAGAGGGGAGGGACACTCCCTCTCCTTTAGTTTGGAAAATGAGTTTGAAAAGGAGTTTGTGTAAGTGTTGAATGCCTTCACTGTTGGGGAAGTATCCATTTGCGCGCACGCACGCACGCACGCACGCACGCACGCACGCACGCACGCACGCACATACAGTTAATTATCCTTTGGTGCCGCAGTATAATTATTGCTCAAACACAATCCTGGGTGAGTTTGACACATTAATGTTTCTAGTAAGAAGATGTACAGTACATTTGGGCTTCTCTCTTCTCCTCTCCTCTCCTCTCCTCTCCTCTCCTCTCCTCTCCTCTCCTCTCCTCTCCTCTCCTCTCCTCTCCTCTCCTCTCCTCTCCTCTCCTCTCCTCTCCTCTTCTCCTCTCTTCTCTTCTCCTCTCTTCTCAATGGCCCATTTTACACTTGTTCGCATGCTGAAAATAGCAGAGTCTACGAGCTAAACAGTAACACTAAATTGCGTGACTCCTGCCCTCTTCTGGGCATGCCTGATTAAAGACTGCTCCATTAGTCCTTTTCATGAGGCCTCATTAATGGGTCTAAACTACAGCTGAGAGAACAGCAAAGCAGGTCCATAATGTAGCCACAGAATGCCACACTTTGATTAAATATAGGGCACTCTGAAGTAACTTATCATGATGTGGCATATTTACCCATTCAGCACGTGAACCCCTTTTTGGTGTTTTAAGCATTACTAGAGCGGTGCCCGTGGGGCCTCTACAGCAGTGCGTGTTGGGCACTGGCCTACTTGGAACGATGCAAGTTGGAAATGCATGCCCCACCCAGATATTATGCGATATTGGAGCCTCTACAGCGGGGGCACTGGCCTAACGATGTCAAGTTGGAAATGCATGCCCCACCCAGATATTATGCGATATTGGAGCCTCTACAGCGGTGCCCATTGGGCACTGGCCTAACGATGTCAAGTTGTAAATGCATGCCCCACCCAGATATTATGTCTGTGTCCCTTTTATGCCCATATATGGAGTTCTTTGTCAGGCATGCCCAAATATGGAGTCTATGCAGACATCAGAATGATGTCAGAACAGGCCAGCTATATATGGACACTGGGCAGGGGCCCTGTCCAGAGCCCGGGCAGACGCGTTTTTGGGGCGGTTCTGGATAACCGTGGGTCCGACCGACTCAACACCGGCCACTTGCACCCCCTGTGGCTAAGTGGAACGCGTGTGTCGAATTTGAAGACGGTGGGGAGAACGGTTGTCGAGTTACAGACAGAGACGGTGCATTTATGTTATACTTTAGCTATTGTGAAATAGCAGATCTAAAATTTTGAATATATATCCTTTCAGAGCGAACGTTTTTAGCTCATATCTTTGCTTCTGGGGGGTCCCTGGAACTACATATTTTCAGATGGGGGTCGGCGGTCAAATACAGATTATTCTGGGGTTCCTTGACATGAAATATTGAGAACCACTAATACAGAAACATGAGGTTTTTCAGAAAAGAATACATTTTAAAAATACATTTTTTAATGTCGACGTCAGGCCTAAATGGGTTAAAGGGCTATGTGTGTCCCTCTGTCTGTCTGTCCCTATGGGTGTTTAGAGTATGACCTATTGACCTCTGCGGATGCCGGGCCATTCCTAGTTAATCACACACACACACACACACACACACACACACACACACACACACACACAGCATCGCTCAGTTCACACTGAGTTTTTTCCCCTGTAAAGTTGCTCGTAAATATTAGTAGTTGCGGGTTGCGTTATTTTATTTTTTATTTTTTGCGCTCGTTTCAAATTATTTGCAGGATTGCTATGCTTATTGCCTATAATGTTGTTTAAAAGTACCGAGCCACTGCCAACGGCTATCATGCAAGATTTGTGTAGTTTAAAGTAAGTAAAAAAAAATGTGTTGAGATGTATCACATTTTGCCGGGGACCAGCTGTGTGTGTGGGTGTGGTGGATGTGCGCACACACACACACGCACGCACGCACACATGCACACACACTCTGTCCTCGCCCCTTGGTGACAAAGAATTGAGGCTAAAAATAGCGGAGACAGGACAATAACCAATCCATCCCTACCCCCCCCAATCCCCTCTCTTCTTTTTCCCCTCACCTCGCCTGAAGTGGACTGAACTAAATCACTGCATCGAGGAGGGGGACATTTTGAGTTTGCACACACGCACGTCGTCAGAAACTTAAGCCTGTCCCACTTACTTAGTTTGCATACGTGACCCAGTTCATATTGAGCTTTGTATTTAACTGCTGTCGTACAATCACAGGTTGCATCAGATCTACAGGGACTTAAAACCATGTTGGTGCTGGCCATCCATGTCTGTCTGCCTGCCTGCCTGCCTGCCTGTCTGTCTGTCTGTCTGTCTGTCTGTCTGTCTGTCTGTCTGTCTGTCTGTCTGTCTGTCCCTCCCAGCTCCCTCCCTCCCTCCCTCTTGTTACATAATTGCCTACTCACGAGTCACAATTATTTTTGCATAATCATCACTGTGGCTTTTAACAGACACCACCAAAGTGCTCGACTTAAACCTCCCTTAAAGTCTCTCTCTCTCTTGTAGCTAAAACACAAGAGTAACTCAAATTAATTGGACACATTCTAGCTCAAATTTAGAGATCGCATATAGCGTGTCGCAATCCTTTTTCCCCGATGAATCATTCAGCACTGCATGTCGTCACAATCGGGCCTCGGAAAAAATAATGAGAACCACTGACTGGTCTAAATAAAACCTTCACCTCCTCATGATTCTCCTCCTGCTCCTCAGATCAAAGCTCCTGTGCCGTTAAAGCCTTATTCATATGCAGTAGTTGCACGCTGGTGTTTGGGTTTGGGTGCAACGCGTCACGTTCGTGACGCGTTGTGAGCTTGTGGATCTGCTATTTACTGCACGACAACTGGCGTTCAACTGAAGTATAACTGAGGCTTGACGGTGCAGATCAAAGCCTCTCTCTTTCACACACACACACACACACACACACACACACACACACACACACACACACACACACACACACACACACACACACTTCTGTTATCTGCACCATAAAGCATAACGTTGCTGTCGAGAGGAAACCTCATAACTAAAATGTTTAGGTTTTTTTTGGCATAAACCAGTGCTATTGAACACCCTTTACGTCTGTGTGTTGTTTCGAAAATATTGAACCAATGGAAAGTAGTAAAAAGTGCTTTGGGACAAAACCTCTTAACTCCATTGGACCCTCAAAATGTCTGCTAAAGCAACTAACTCCACCACCTCTCCCCCTCTCATGGAAGTAATTGACAATATATAAAGTTACAACACCAACTTTGATGAGGCTGTGTTGCTTTGTTTTAAAAACATAAGGTTTTCTTAGTTTCCTGAAAAATTTTTTCATTTTTTCAGAGTTATGAGGTTTCCTCCCGACAGCAGAGATAAAGTGTGTGTGTGTGTGTACACACACACACACACACACACACACAGACCCGTCAGGATTTGAGTTGTGTAAGCGGCTTTACACTTCCAAAGCCCCGCAGCTGTGTGCTCTGGGCAATTAGGCTGCTGGAACAAAAGGCTGGGCTAATTAATCAGACCGTCCTGTGTCAGCACAGCAACCTCTGCTCTCCCTCTGAGGACTACAACCATCTGGGTGGTAGAACTACACTGCCCATATATGCCCCCTGCATGGGCCTGCTTCCTCTACTACAATGATGGATTGTGTAAATGGAGCCTTGTTACACTGCAAGTTAGAGATGACCCAGTGGTGGGGGAAAGTATTTGCTGTCAGAAATAGGTGTGCTAACATAAAGGTATACCCTATTCCATTGCTTGTGGGAATGTGAGGAGATGGTCTGTGGTACATTATATCAGGTCCAGTTCCTCTCTGTCCCAAATTACAGTGTGTACAGTATACTCAGTATTTATCCATTAAAGGAGAATTCCATGCTAGAAGGCTTTCTTACCTTTCTTTGTAGTTGTTACGTCCCCACCAAAGAGGTCCAGGTGTTATTTTGTGCTTTATTGGCTATTTCCCCTAATAGACTATAAGCCCTCAATGGGGGTTGGGTTTTTGTGCTTATTGTGCAAAATAAGTAGTAAAGTGTGCCGCTTGGGATACTAACACCTGGACCTCTTTGGTGGGGACGTAACAACTACAAATAAAGGTAAGAAAGCCTTCTAGCATGGAATTCTCCTTTAAATTGTACACTAAAAAATAAAGACACATTTTCAAATTGGCCAGACGCTCATTTGCGCTATGTTGGAAAAATGTCAACGCCCCTACGATCGGCTTTTGGTTGAGGAATTGAACGACCAGTTTGGCACATGAGAAACTAACCTGCTGTATCCTATACGATATGGGAGAGGTTCTTGGACTTCATTAAGCGAGGTGACATTGAAGAGGCTTTGGATGTATAGTGGTTAACTTGAGTTGTCAGCTGTTGGGTAAGGAACTGTGATGGGGACATTGTGCATTTGTTCATGTTTAATTGTATGTAATTTGTTTGTTTTGTATTCGTGGCCATATCCTGACTGCCAATGTGACTGTGTATTCTCTTGTTTGTGTCAGATAGCATTCTAGTTTGCTCTGCATTTGCGTCGCTTCTTTCCAATGTGTCCGGTAGCTTTTCTTTTGCTGTCTGGGGCTTTGCTGTGTTTGTAAACAGTTCCATAACCAGTTGACTGAGGGGACATCTCTCTTGGCTTTCTCTGTACGGTATGTGTCTGGGTCACTGTCTTTAAAAAAAGCTTCCGTACACCTGTAGGTGAAAAGCATAAAAGCAGGTGTGTAGGCAAAGAGCAGCAGGCAACATCAACATTAAAAGAAGAAACCCACGCACTGCCAACTAGCACGGTACAAGAGAAACGTTTTTTATATCAACGTTTCATCATGGAGACCTTGTTTTACCGGTCTCCAAGAGACCATCTGTCCATCATTTTCTCAACCCCTTTGGCGTGAAGCAGTTGTGATGTGTCCACTGTAGTGCGTTCGTGCGTGCGTGCGTGCGTGCGTGCGTGCGTGCGTGTGTGCGTGCGTGCATGGAAGGCTAATATTACTCTCTCTCCCTCTCTGTGCCTTTCTCTCTGTCTCTCTCTCCTGTTCTGTACTGCAACACTGAATAGCCTCTGTCTCTCTCTCACACACACACACACACACAGTCGCACGCACGCACGCACACACACGTTGCTCATGGCATGGATTATCGGGTTGAATAAGGATTACGATAGAGATCTGCATTATGCTTATTATGATGATGATGTTGATGATAACAGAGTCACGTTGTGAGTAAAATACAGACAGACAGACATGCTGTTGTTGGTGACTCAAGGCTAAAATGAAATCGACCAGGCAGTCAATATGAGGTACTCAAAAGGTGCAGACAATGACCTAGGATAGATTACCCACTGTTTTTTTTTTACAGTATGGTCTCTGTGTGTGTGCGCATGCACGTGTGTGTATATTCCTGCACTATACCTGCATCCAGTGATCTTGGTACAATATAGAAATTGATCTATTGAAGATTCTGACGTTCAAATGTACATATTTTTTGTTTTGATTGTATTGATGTATTGTTGTATTGTGTTTTCTGCTTTGGCAATGTAAACGTATGTTTTTTCATGCCAATAAAGCCCTTTGAATTGAATTGAATTGTGTGTGTCTACAGGTGATTTAGTCGACTAAAATGTGTTTTGGTGGGCCTTGATGCCGTCGTAATGACTGATTTTACATATGCTGAAAATAGCCGATCTACAAGCTCACAACGCGTCGCAGCGTATAATGACTTATACTGGATCTCTTGTCCACTAGTCCCTTCCTAACATTTTAGTGTAGTTTTTATTTTTTTTGACGAAATTGTCAGTATATTTAGTCTTAGTTTTAGTCATCATAGCTTAGTTTCCATTTAGCTTTCGTCAGTGAAAAAAGGTCTTTAGTTTTAGTCGAGGAAAACAACACTGGTGGGTTGGGGGCTGAGGAAAACGCTGCAGGGTCAGGAGGGGCGGGGGATCGAACCGGGAACCTTCCCATTCCAAGACTGATCCATGCTCTATACCTCCTGATCCTCTGCCGCCGCACACCGCTGTGTTGGGAGAGCTGATAGACTGGCAATTTACGCTATATACTATGACCGGTTAAATCCAGAAAAAGATACGACACTTTTATATTGTAATATCATGACATTACGATATGCAAAATCCCGGATGATATCTACAGTAGTAGCATAACGCGAGCCCTATAGCAAGGCTTGTCAAACAAGGGACACAGACATTATACTATACATGCACAAAAGCGGAGCGTCAGATAGGTAGCAGGTTGGGAGTCTGAGACTGACTGAGAAGACGCTAGGTAGACATGTTGGGAGTCTGAGACTGACTGAGAAGACGCTAGGTAGACATGTTGGGAGTCCGAGACTGACTGAGAAGACGCTAGGTAGACATGTTGGGAGTCCGAGACTGACTGAGAAGACGCTAGGTAGACATGTTGGGAGTCTGAAACTGACTGAGAAGACGCTAGGTAGACATGTTGGGAGTCTGAGACTGACTGAGAAGACGCTAGGTAGACATGTTGGGAGTCTGAGACTGACTGAGAAGACGCTAGGTAGACAGGTAGTTTTCACAGCTGTCACCTGGTGTCTTACCGACTTAGCCTCTGCTGACATTGAGGGAAATGGTTGCAGTGTCAGCACTGAGCACATCCAAGAACAGCAAAATAAAATCCTGTATGTTGCTAACTCTCTCTCTCTCTCTCTCTCTCTCTCTCTCTCTCTCTCTCTCTCTCTCTCTCTCTCTCTCTCTCTCTCTCAGTGTGCTGTTTCGTGGTTCACAAGCGCTGCCATGAGTTCGTCACCTTCTCCTGCCCTGGAGCCGATAAGGGTCCCGACACAGACGTGAGTTAATACTGCACGCACACGCGTGCACAAACACACATACACACACACGCACGTGCACGCTCTTTTCTGTGAGACCTCTTTGCACTGAACTACTGCTCATCTCTTGCTGCTGTGACGTTTGACCAGTGTGCCAGAGTGTCTGGTCGTTGCCCCAGCACTCTGACCCTCATCTCATGGAGGGCCTGCGGACATTTATTTGTTATGCTTATGAAGATACATATTTGTAAGCTTCCATATGATGTGCTACACATTACGCAATATTCTCATTGATTATTATTTTTGAGTGATGCAAACCACTCCAACAACCAGCTTTGTCTATGTTTGTGTACCTGTGTACGTACGTGTCCGTGCACAGGTGAGCATGGTTACTATGGACACTGACATTACGTCAGACCACAGCTGATCAGGCTATATAAGACCTTGCACCACTCAGTTCAC
>NC_136795.1:42925739-42988239 GCF_951216825.1 Electrona antarctica
AGGAAGAGAAATGTGTACATTAGCCTACATACAGTAGTTATCAGAAATTATAGTATTATCCTCTCTGCAAGTCCTTGTCAATGTCTGTTGGAGTGTAAAACAGGGAGAGCATGTGGGGAGATGAAAGTGAGAAATATCAGACAACCATTGTAACTTTTATATCATGAATATTAATAATATCTTGCCCAATACTGAGATTGAGTAAATGAGCATCTGTCTTTTTGTTTTCTATTATCTTATCAGGGAATTAGTGTTCATATCTTGCTCAATACTGAGAGTATAGATTTGTACTGACTACTCAAGTGTAGTATAACCTTGTAGTGTCCCCCACCCCCCAAAAAACATGTGTTTGGCACCCCTAAAATAATGGTTTCCCACTGTGTGCAAAACATGCGACTTAATGAGTGGCAGTGCCCTTTTCAAAATTCCAGCCCCTGCCCGTGTGTCCACTTCCATCTGAGTCAAATTGCTTGATATGCAAAGAGAGGATCAAATGTCAGCACATCTCTGTTAGATAGTATTCTTTTATGAGTCAAGTTCAATAAAAAGCAAGGCTTTTGCACACCTACATGCGACAGGAGAGGGTACGGTGCCCAACAATAAAAAAGGAACAAACACCCGCACACTGTCTTCAAATGCAGTGTCCAACTTTTAGAAGAAGACAGGGTTAGGATCACATAACAAGTTGGTCACTGCATTTGAAGACAGTTTGTTTCTTTTTCACGAGTCAACTTCAACCTGGTCTTACATTACACTACAAAACATTACACTACCAAGACTTCTTTTGTTAACGAGAGTGCATTAAATGCTCTAGCTGGCCATTTTGATAATGCTTGCACCTCCTATTTCTCCAACACCTTAATCTCACAAAAAACTGAGCTTGAGACTTCCCAAAACAAATTGATACCCCTACTACTCCGCCTAAAGACCAAGACCCACCTAATTCTAACACACTTTGCTAGTTTGGGATCAGGGTAGAAGACAGGGTTAGGCAAATATCAATGGGATTGGTATTTAAGACAGATACTCAGAGGGACAGTTCCCTCAATACCCTCATACCTGACTAACTACTTATCCAAAGTGAGTGACAGCCACAACAGGTAGCACCCATTTGCACCCATTATCTGGTACCACCCAAATATAGATTCAAATTCTCATTCTACTATCTGCCGCTCTGGCGCAGATCTGCCACCATAATGTAGAACAGTCATACTAAAATTCAGTTTTAATCTCATTCTGAACCCAAGATATAATACATATGGTTTAATCTCATGTATCTGAAGGCCAAGACATAATAAATATGGCTTAATCTCTGTAGTACCTGCACACAAGGAAATAAATACGAACCTTGAACCTCACCTGAGTGTCAGCATTCCTGCCAAGCCTTTTCTTGTCGGCCCACATTCCAAGGGTTCACTGTGGCTTTGTATGTATGAACCAATCGGAAAGGAGCCTTCATATCATGTGACCTCTGAGGAACCAGTCTGACAATAAAGTAATTCCTTTACCTAAAGCTGGCATGCAGGCCCTACCTCCTTCCACCTCTGAGGAACCAACCAGGAAGGAGCTCTCATATCATGACACGTGATCTCTGAGGAAATTAAACCAACCTTAATCTTTTTGTCAGTCACTCAGTCAGTCAGTCAGACAGACAGACAGACAGACAGACAGACAGACAGACAGACAGCTGTACTAAAATGGCGCAGCAGGGAGTTCAACTGGATCAGGAACAGTTCTGCTGTTCTATCTGTCTGGATCTACTGAAGGATCCAGTGACTGTTCCCTGTGGACACAGCTACTGCAGGAGGTGTATCGAGAGATTCTGGAACCAGGACGATCAGAGAGGAAGGTCCAGCTGTCCACAATGCAGAAACACCTTCACCCCAAGACCTGTTCTGAAGAAAAACACCATGTTGGCTGAGGTGGTGGAGAGCCTGAAGAAGACAGGTGATACCTTTAAGTTATCTTACTAAATCAATAAAGAGATTAAATGCCTATACAAAAATGGATGTACAAACATATATTAAAGGGTTCATTCCAAGGAATTATCTTTCAAGCATCGGAAATGTGAAAGTGATAGCTTCCAGATAGTTTTCAGATTTATAAATACATGTATCAATCTATCAACAGGACTCCAAGCTGCTCCCCCTGATCACTGCTACGCTGGACCTGGAGATGTGGCCTGTGATGTCTGCACTGGGAGGAGACTGAAAGCTGTGAAGACTTGTCTTCAGTGTCTGGTCTCTTACTGTGACACTCACCTCCAGCCTCACTATCAATTGGCTGCCTTTAAGAAACACAAGCTGGTCAAAGCCTCTGGCGAGCTTCAGGAGAACATCTGCTCTCGTCACAACAAGGTGAATGACCTTTTCTGTCGTACCGATCAGCAGTGTATCTGCTCTCTGTGCTCTGTGGACGAACACAAAGGTCACGATATGACCTCAGCCGCAGCAGCACGGGCTGAGAGACAGAAAGAGCTCGATACGAGTCAGCAGAACATCCAGCAGAGTATCCAAGAGAGAGAGAAAGACGTGAAGGTGCTTCACCAGGAGGTGGACTCCATCAACCACTGTGCTGACAGAGCAGTGGAGGACAGTGACACCATCTTTACTGAGCTCATCTCTTCCATGGAGAGAAGACGATCTGAGGTGAGGGAGCTGATCAGGGACCAGCAGAAACGTGAAGTGAGTCGTGCTGAAGAACTGAGGAGGCGTGTGGAGCAGGAGGTCACTGAACTGAGGAGGAGACATGCTGAGCTGGAGCAGCTCTCACTCACAGAGGATCACATCCAGTTTCTACAGCGTTACACCTCCTCCCTCTCAACGATCGGTGAAACTACTCACCCAGTCAGCAGCAATGTCCGTCCTCTGAGACACTTTGAAGATGTGACTGTGGCCGTGTCCAAGATGAGGGAGAAACTAGAGGACATTCTTACAGAGGAAGGGACAAACATCTCAGAGACAGTGAACAGAGTGGATGTTTCAATGTCAACATCACCAGAACCCAAGACCAGAGCTGAGTTCTTACAATATTCACGTCCGATCACACTGGATCCAAACACAGCTCATCAAGACCTATCTCTGTCTAAAGGGAACAGAAAAGTAACAGTGATGGACAAACCACAATCACATCCTGATCACCCAGAGAGATTCACTGAAGTATATCAGGTTCTGAGTAGAGAGGTTCTGACTGGACGCCGTTACTGGGAAGTAATGTTGAGTGGTACTGGATACTGTGTTGATATAGCAGCCTCATACAAAGATATCAGCAAAATAGGATATGGTGATGAATGTTTATTTGGACACAATGATAAATCATGGTCTTTAAATTGTACCACAGAAGGTTATAGTTTCAAACACAGACGTATTGAAACTCCCATCCCAGGCCGTGTGTCCTCCAGAGTAGGAGTGTACCTGGACCACAGTGCAGGTACTCTGTCCTTCTACAGCGTGTCTGACCATTACACCATGACTCTCCTTCACACAGTCCACACCACATTCACACACAACCTCCATGCTGGACTTAGGCTTTATTATCCATCTGGAACCACTGCTGAGTTGTGTGAGCTCAAGTAGATCACACCTTTGTTTGATCTCATGTCATGAGATCCAGAATCGTTTCGTTATTCTTTCATTGCTTTTCTCTGCCTGCTTTGTGAGCTTGTAGATCCGCTATTTTTGCTATGTGTTGTATGATATAGTATAGGGGCTTAAAGTGGTTAATAAACCTTTTTTTTTTAAAGTATATATGTTGTCCTCTTGTATTCACACACCACATTATCTTGTTGAGATGTAATCACCATTTTATGGATTTGATAATGACATGATGTTAGTTCTGTATGGGAGTTTTCTGAGTACAACAGAGTGGCATTGTAGATTGAGTGCTTGTAGATCAGCTACTTTCAAAACATTTAGTTAATCCATTGAGACCTGGAACGCATCCATGTCACGTTAGCGTTTAACCACATTAACCATTAACCCATTTTGGGCATGAACCCCTTTTGGTGTTTTAAACATTATGTTATAATTTAGCTATTGAAAAATAGCAGATCTACAAGCTCATAGCGCGCCACCGAGTGGCGCGCTATGAACATGTAGGTCTGCTATTTTTGAAAAATCGTTAAAATGTGCCTCAAATCATGATTTAGAAAACTTTTTTTTTTTAATTTCGACGTCAGGCCTGAATGGGTTAATGTAATCCATGTAGCTTTATGTTTGAGGTGCACCAGCCCCTCCAACGTCTGGCTTTCAGACATGATGTGGCAGCCAAGTCTATGGACTTTCAATTTGTCTCTGACTTATTCATGGATGATGTGACCTTTCCCTGTGCACACCAAATCTCTCTGCCAACAACGGCAGATCTACACAAGCTCAAAATGTGTGAGGTTGTAGATCTTGTAGACCCCCCCCCCCCCCCCCCCCACCAGGCTGTGGGGTTGAAGTGGTGAAAGGCTGCTCCAGGGAGATGATTAAACATCAACTATTAATGAAATGTAAACAACAGCTTGCATGTCAGCCACACACCCCCACCCACAGTATCTCTGGACTCATCAGTGGACTGTAGCCGTCTCTGATCCCAACACATTCTTAATGTTTTTTTTTTTGTGGCTTTCGCCTTTATTTTAAATTTTTTATGGAGGGACAGACAGTAGGCTGACAGGAAATGGGGAGAGAGATGGTGGGAAGACATGCAGTAAAGGCCGTCGGGATCGGGAGTCGAACCCGCGGCACACTGCCAGACTGGATTGCCAGCCAAGGTGCCTGGACCGCTGAGCCATGACCCAGGCCCAACACATTCATAGAAAATATCCTACAGCTGTCGGGGCGGAAACCTCTTATCTCCATATTCTAACAGTTTGTGTGTTTTCTTTCTTCCATAAATGAACACGTTCAGGGGCCTTAGATTAATCTATCTAGCCTGCTGGGATCGATCTATTGCCTTTGGAGCATAACGCAGAAGTATTTGCAGCTTTGATTCACGAAAATGACAGCGGGAAATGGTCCCATGGTTTGTTGTTGAAGAGAAAAACACGCCACCATTACAATGCGAAACGAAACCACCCTGCACAGCATGTTGTATAGTCCAAACAACCCCCCCCCCCCCCCCCCCCCCGTTCACATGCATTGAACTCATTTTCCCAGAAGCCCTAGCAGCCCAGAGCATGGCTTGATTTCCGGTTTCGTCGTCATATACGCGACGGCCTCGTCACCAGGTCCGCGACAAATCCGCTCTTTCTTTTTAATTATATAAAAAAAAGGCGAATTAAACACATTAAACAAATGGCGGGTTTAGCGTATTACACATCACCAACAAATTGATTAAATAGCGGGGAACGCAGGTTACGCAGTAGAACTGTTAACGCCCTAGTTGATCATACAAAAGCATTAGCAAAAGTAGCAGATCTAGAGCTTGAGCTTGTGAATCCTGAAAAGTTGCAGTATTGGACATGTGAGGTTTCCACCCGACAGAGACGACATGGCAAAGGGAGTTATCCACCTCCCCTTTTTCAGTAACACACAGAATAATTTAACATGATCTACGGGTATATATATCATTAAATATAGCCCTTCTCCATCTTGGTGCTGATGAGAGAAGACTCTAGATGGATTCCTCTGACGTGTGTGTGTGTGTGTGTGTGTGTGTGTGTGTGTGTGTGTGTGTGTGTGTGTGTGTGTGTGTGTGTGTGTGTGTGTGTGTGTGTGTGTGTGTGTGTGTGTGTGTGTGTGTGTGTGTGTGTGTGTGTGTGTGTGTGTGTGTGTGTGTGTGTGTGTGCGCGTCCACACGCTGATGCACTGCATCAGTCTCCACTTCATCAATTACAGTAAGTTACATCCATCTGTTAGTGACTCCATCTTCTACGTTCTTTGATGAATAACCTCCCACTGCCCCCCCCCCCAGTCCTCTGAATCACTATATTCTGTCTGTGAGCACTGACATACCACACACACACACACGCACATGCACAGCGGGTAGCGTATAGTGACTAGTTGCCAACTTGCTGAAGGGGTCATGACCCCTGATCACAGCCTCCATGTGTGAATGACGTCATCTCGATCTGTCCTGCTGACGCACTCATTCACACACGCACACGCACGCGCACACACACACACACACACACACACGCACACGCACACGCGCACGCACGCACACGCATGCACGCCAGTGAATGAAGGTGACTCAATCACAGGCAGACATTTCTTTCCATAATGGACATCATGGTGTGACGGTCGCCAGCACGCCTGCGTCCTGTCACACTCGTTAGCTGCATGGGTTTGGGGAGGAGTTCTGGAGGGCGGGGGTGAGGTGGGCTGGGGAGCGTGGGTGTGCATTATCCCAGAATGACTGACTCTGTTGCATATTTCACCATATAGAGTTGTATATAAACTCGAGGGCAGACTGCCCCACCCCCGGCTATACATTTCAATAGAGTTATAATACTAGAGCGGAGCCTCTACAGCGGTGCCCGTTGGGCACTGACCTACTTGGAACGATGCAAGTTGGAAATGCATGCCCCACCCAGATATTATGTCTGTGTCTCTTTTTTGCCCATATATGGAGTTCTTGGTCAGACATGCCCAAATATGTCTGTGTCCCTTTTATGGAGTTACGTGTCAGCCATGCCCAAATATGGAGTGTTGGGATGTCGGAACCGGGCCAGCTGGTGGAGTTCTGTGTCAGACATGCCCAAAATATGGAGTGTTGTGATGTCGGAACAGGCCAGCTCCATATATATGGATGCTGTGGGCAGGGGCCCTGCAAGTCCAGAGCCCGGGCAGAGGCCTTTTTTTGGCGGTTCTGGACAACCGTGGGTCCGACCGATTCGCCCCCGGGCACTGCACCCCCTGCGGTGGTGTGGAACGCGTGTGTCGAATTTGAAGTCGGCGGGGCGAACGGTTCTCGAGTTACGTGGATTACGGATGTACACCAAGGGGGCAGGCAGGCTATTCAACGTTGAAGCTCTCCTCCCTAGTGGTAGGAGGAGGGACTACAGGCGGACCCGTGGATTCATGACCGGGAAACCCCGTGCAGCTGGGCTTTAACATTGAGCGCTCGGTTGCACTTCCGCATTTGACCACCAAAATTTGGTGGTCAAATGCGGAAGTAGACGTTCTCAGACGGTACTTCCGGCAGTCTTCCGGGTGCTTCAAAACGCCACTGAGCAACTTCCACTGACATGAATAGCTGGGGGGGCGGAGCTTCGCGCCAGTTCAGTCTCTATTATATATATACTCTATGATGTACACACGTACGTACAGAGACTTGGTGCATTTCTTAGATAGATACAGTAGTAAACTAGAGGGCGGACTGACTAAAATGTGGTGCCCAAAATGCATTAGTGATAACTCCATCAACGCTCCCGATATGAATCGATTCGTGCATGTATTTCGCACGCCTTCATTTCCACCTTTGGCCAGTAGGGTATAATAGGGCAGCTTCACCTTTTTCCCAGCCCTTCATGGGGGCCTGTATTACCATATAAAATGCTAGATGCCTCATTGGCCGCTGCACTTCATTGGAGCGACACGTAAGGTGCGGAAGGCACGCTGCGTCGCCCCCACTCAAAGTGACTACTGGCCAATCACAGAGTCTTTTCCCAGACTTTATCAATTCAATCCAAAGGAGCTTCATTGGCATGAGAAAATATTGCCTCTGATTGGCCCAGAGGCGGAACAAACCGGGCCAGGGGGTTGACCGGGCTTCGCCGAACCCCCCCCCCCCTATACCATGTTTAACGTATATTAAGTGTGTACACATTGTTTAAGTCAAAGATGCGCAGCATCATGGCTTTCATATGGTTTCATATGGTAAACGTTGGCTAAAAGCAATCCACCATCACTTCTAATCAATGTTTACAGTCAGTCTGCCAGTCCCTCCCTCCCGGGCCCCGGGAATATTATGATCTGGAAAAACCTAACTGTCTGTCATAGAAGTAGGCTTACAACCGAACAGACTTCCTCTTCAAAATAAGAGCTATACTTGTAATGATTATAGTCATGCAACACTAGTTGTATTTCTTAAGTGAACTTGCAGGATGTGTAGATATATTTGTAGCACCCTGAGAGATAACGCTTTGAACGGGTATCTGTCGAGTGTCTGCGTAACGCTGTGTGGTCGTCGATAGATCATCTGACAGCCCCGGGTCCCCTGGAGTCACAGGCCCCCTGGAGTCACGGGCCCCCTGGAGTCACGGGTCCCCTGGAGTCACGGGCCCCCTGGAGTCACGGGCCCCCTGGAGTCACGGGCCCCCTGGAGTCACGGGTCCCCTGGAGTCACGGGCCCCCTGGAGTCACGGGCCCCCTGGAGTCACGGGCCCCCTGGAGTCACGGGTCCCCTGGAGTCACGGGCCCCCTGGAGTCACAGGCCCCCTGGAGTCACGGGCCCCCTGGAGTCACGGGCCCCCTGGAGTCACGGGCCCCCTGGAGTCACGGGCCCCCTGGAGTCACAGGCCCCCTGGAGTCACAGGCCCCCTGGAGTCACAGGCCCCCTGGAGTCACGGGCCCCCTGGAGTCACGGGCCCCCTGGAGTCACGGGCCCCCTGGAGTCACGGGCCCTCTGGAGTCACGGGCCCCCTGGAGTCACGGGCCGCCTGGAGTCACAGGCCCCCTGGAGTCACAGGCCCCCTGGAGTCACAGGCCCCCTGGAGTCACAGGCCCCCTGGAGTCACGGGCCCCCTGGAGTCACGGGCCCCCTGGAGTCACGGGCCCCCTGGAGTCACGGGCCCTCTGGAGTCACGGGCCCCCTGGAGTCACGGGCCGCCTGGAGTCACGGGCCCCCTGGAGTCACGGGCCCCCTGGAGTCACGGGCCCCCTGGAGTCACGGGCCCCCTGGAGTCATGGGCCCCCTGGAGTCACGGGCCCTCTGGAGTCACGGGCCCTCTGGAGTCACGGGCCCCCTGGAGTCACGGGCCGCCTGGAGTCACGGGCCCCCTGGAGTCACAGGCCCCCTGGAGTCACGGGCCCCCTGGAGTCACGGGCCCCCTGGAGTCACGGGCCCCCTGGAGTCACAGGCCCTCTGGAGTCACGGGCCCCCTGGAGTCACGGGCCGCCTGGAGTCACAGGCCCCCTGGAGTCACAGGCCCCCTGGAGTCACGGGCCCCCTGGAGTCACAGGCTCCCTGGAGTCACGGGCCCTCTGGAGTCACGGGCCCCCTGGAGTCACGGGCCCCCTGGAGTCACAGGCCCCCTGGAGTCACGGGCCCCCTGGAGTCACGGGCCCCCTGGAGTCACGGGCCCTCTGGAGTCACGGGCCCCCTGGAGTCACGGGCCCCCTGGAGTCACGGGCCCCCTGGAGTCACGGGCCCCCTGGAGTCACAGGCCCCCTGGAGTCACGGGCCCCCTGGAGTCACGGGCCCTCTGGAGTCACGGGCCCTCTGGAGTCACAGGCCGTGGGGAAACCACTCATCCTCCGTATGCAGCTCTTTCCGTCGCACGTTGATGATCTGGGCTCGCGCTCGTGCACATTTATACAGTAATACTGCTCAACCCAAGTTGTTACGTTGTTACGCCAACATGACCAGGTCAACCAAAGTGCTGTACAAGGTAAAAACAAAAGAGCAAACGATGCAATATGAACAGATATTATAGCATGCAAAGAGATGAGCAACAAACATGAGCACCAGTGAGGGAAAACAGAGCTGTCACTGAAGGCCAGGGAGAAGAAATAAGTCTTTAACCTGGATTTAAAAATAGTCTATGGACTGGTGGGCTCTGATGGGGTATGGGCAAATTATTCCAGAGCCTATGGGGACAGCCGCCGCAAAGGCCCGGTCACCCCTAATCATTTTTACTAGATGTCGAGGCGGCCTTCAAATCCAGTACTGAATTACGCCGATCAGAGAAATGGTGGCACCGAGTTTTAAACACTGCTTTAAAGCCACATATGTGTGCATTTTGTTTTGGCAGGGAGGGGGGGGGGGGGGGTGACTATACTCACGGCAGACCCCTGAACAGTGTCTGTGGGACGTTTGTTTTTTTGCGGGATGTCATCATGTCCCTAAGTTGAGTTCTTTTTTCTTTTCTTTTTGACAAAATGCTCATAGACCCTATACAATATGTTCCGTTTTGATCAACCGTCTGGGGACTGCGGGCTCAACAACAACCCACCGCTGCAGCTTTTCAAATCGCCCTTTTCCCTTTATTTTCCTTTCCTTTCCTTTAGCCTGAAGTGAGCTTTAAAATGAGCCTGATTCCATTTCCAGACACAGCTCCTGGACTAGGCTGCGATGTGCGCCGCGCCTCCCTCCCTCCCTCCCTCCCGCCCGCCCGCCCGCCCGCCCGCCCGCCAGGGGTGACGGATGGCACGTCTTTCATCTCCAGCAGGAGCAAATACCCCTCTAGGCGGAGCTTTCTCCTCATACCAGGCAGACGGTCGGGAACATCCGTGCCACTCAAAGGAGCCGACTGCTCCGCGTCGCGGAGTGAAGCTTTAAATTGACACGCAAGCCACTCTTTGGAGCCACTCAAAGACGTGCATCGTGAACAATAGCACACGGTTAATATAGACGCACGTTCGTTATTCCTCTTTCTGTTCCTCACTTTGTGCTCATTCACACTACGTGAAGCCTTCCCTTAACCCGTTCAGGACGGGAACCCCATTTTGGTGTTTTAACGGCATTATGTTTTGCTTTAGCTATTGAAAAATAGCAGATCTACAAGTTCATAGCGCGGCACCGAGTGCCGCGCTATGAACTTGTAGGTCTGCTATTTTTGAAAAATCTTGAAATTGTGGCGCAAATCTTTGAATATATATATTCTTTCAGAGCGAACGTTTTTAACTCAAATCTTTGCTTCTGATGGGGGGGGTCCCTATGGAACAACATATTTTCAGAGGGGGGTCGGCGGCCAATTACATATATTTTTGGGGGTCCTTGACGTGAAAATGTTTGAGAACCACTGACAGAAATATAGGTTTTACAGAAAACTGTCACGGCATTTTGTAGAATCTGGCCTCGGTCCTAAATGTCTTAAATGTCAGAAAATAGCAGACCTACAAGTTCATAGCGCGGCACCGAGTGCCGCGCTATGAACTTGTAGGTCTGCTATTTTTGAAAAATCTTGAAATTGTGGCGCAAATCTTTGAATATATATATTCTTTCAGAGCGAACGTTTTTAACTCAAATCTTTGCTTCTGATGGGGGGGTCCCTATGGAACAACATATTTTCAGAGGGGGGTCGGCGGCCACTCACATATATTTTTGGGGGTCCTTGACGTGAAAATGTTTGAGAACCACTGACAGAAATATAGGTTTTACAGAAAACTGTCACGGCATTTTGTAGAATCTGGCCTCGGTCCTAAATGTCTTAAATGTCAGAAAATAGCAGACCTACAAGTTCATAGCGCGGCACCGAGTGCCGCGCTATGAACTTGTAGGTCTGCTATTTTTGAAAAATCTTGAAATTGTGGCGCAAATCTTTGAATATATATATTCTTTCAGAGCGAACGTTTTTAACTCAAATCTTTGCTTCTGATGGGGGGGGTCCCTATGGAACAACATATTTTCAGAGGGGGGTCGGCGGCCACTCACATATATTTTTGGGGGTCCTTGACATGAAAATGTTTGAGAACCACTGTAGAATCTGGCCTCCGTCCTAAATGTCTTAAATGTCAGAAACGCAACACTTCCCTACAACTCTGCATGAACCGCCGGGATGCGCTCCCCTGTTGACCCCTAATTACAGCTCCTCTCCTCTCCGTAGCACTCAGTGACTCACCCCGACGCCAGTCGAGTGCCTTTAAATGGTGCGACAAGCAGAGCAAAGTGACAACACGAGTCACGGCTTCCACATACCTGAGCAGCAGCGTGCTGGAGGTAGGAAACAGCTGAGTTAAGGAAGGGTGGGGGGGGTGTTAGCTTGTCAGTGGTTCATTAGAGCTGGTGGGGCTGACATGCAGAAAAGTGCTGCACTCGTCTCTCCGCTATAGTTGTCTGTCTGACGATTTGAGTGTAACGTTTAACCCATTTAGGCCTGACGTCGAAATAAAAAAAAAGTCTTCTAAATCCGTTTTCTGAAATACCTATGATTCTATATCAGTGGTTCTCAAAATGTCATGTCAAGGACCACAAAAAATATGTATGCATTTGGCCGCCGACCTCCATTTGAAAATATGTTGTTCCAGGGACCCTCCCAGAAGCAAAGATTTGAGTTAAAAATCGATCACTCTGAAAGAATATATATTCAAAGATTTGTGCCACATTTTCACGATTTTTCAAAAATAGCAGACCTACAAGCTCGTAGCGCGCAACTCGGTGGCGCGCTATGAGCTTGTAGATCTGCTATTTAAAGGGTTAAAGGCACGCTCAGCGAGTGATTCAAATGTAAAACTGTAAATGCCGCATCGCTGTTGTACGCCTCTCCCCGACCAGCTGTGGGTTACATGAGTAGACTATGTATTGTAAGTGCATTGTGTAATGAAGACTTGGAAGGACAGTCTATATAATGAATTGCATTTTTGTAGCGCTTTTCCAAGTGCTCAAAGCGCTTTACAATGGTTCATTCATTCATACATTGGGAGGTGAAGCGACGAACAGTCGACGCCAGCGTTCTCACTTCCCACATGCACACACCAATGGTGGCAAGCTCAGACTGACCAACTCATTGGAGGCAATGTAGGGTTCAGTGTCTTGCCCAAGGACACTTCCACATGTGGACAGGAGGAGCCGGGATTCGAACCGCCGACCCATGGATCATTGGACGACCTGCTCTACCTCCTGAGCCACAGCCGCCCTCCATACGAGTCTGTATTATGTATTATAAGTGCATTATGAAGTGGCAAAGGGGCGGCTGTGGCTCAGGTATAGGGCAAGTCTTCCAATGATCCGTGGTTCGGCGGTTCAAATCCCGGCTCCTCCATGTCCACACGTCGAAGTGATCTTGGGCAAGACAATGAACCCCACATAGCCTCCAATGAGTCGGTCGGTGCTAGCCTGCCGCCACGTGGGAAGTGAGGACGCTGGCGTCGACTGTTCGCCCCTTCACCTCCCGATGTATGAATGAATGGAACACGGTGACCTTGACCTTAAGACTTTTGACCAAAAAACCTCTTTCTAATCAGTGCATCCTTGAGTCCAAGTGGACGTTTGTGCCAAATGTCATGAGATTCCCGTCAAGACTTTCCTGAGATATATCGTGCTCATGAGGTTGGGAGTACAGTACGCATATACAGACAACTGGAAAACATAACGTACTGCCTCCAGCCATGGCTGCCTGCCAAGGAGGCACCGAACTGAAAACTAGCAGTGCATACATGTTTGTTTATTCTACCTTTCCTATCCTCTCTACTCTTCTCATGGAATACTACAAAGTTAAACAGATGGAGTGCGTGCGGACAGAAATACTAACTGCTCTACACCCTGTGAACTGTGATGTTACAAATTCAACTGATTCTGACTCTAATATATCCCGGTGATTAACTCGGCTCTTGATAAAAAAAAAAGACCCCAGATAACTTAATAATATTGTCTGTCACTACTAGAAACAACTGTTTCTTCTGCAAGGCTCAGCAATGCACATCTTTAACCCATTTTGGGGCGGGAACCCCTTTTGGTGTTAGCATTATGTTATGCTTTAGCTATTGAAAAATAGCAGATCTACAAGCTCATAGCGCGCCACCGAGTGGCGCGCTATGAGCTTGTAGGTCTGCTATTTTTGAAAAATCGAAGAACGACTGACATAGAAACATAGCTTTTTCAGAAAACTGTCAGGATTTAGATGACATTTTTAGAATCTGATCTCAGGTCAAAATGGGATAAACACAGTCAGGGCCGCTTTTTAGGTAGTGCGGGCGGTGCCGTCGCACAGGGCCTCGCGCCTGCGAGGCCTTGCGCCTGCGAGGCCTTGCGCCAAAAAGAACAGAACAGCGTTATAAAATGTCAGACTACACAGTGCCTGTTAGAATTTATTCAAAGTGACGAGATCACGGAGGGAATAACATAGTTTCGTAGTGCTCATCCTACCAAAATGTTACATAGCCTATATTGCATCCGATTTGACTCTGCATAAAACAGCGTTCTGCATGGATGAATTATCATGGATATTATTTCCGCCCTCGTCCTTCTGAGACGGTGAACATTAGATTCCTCTCGCTGTATGAACAGGAGAACACTGCTCACATCCCCACAGCAGAGCTTCAAGTCAATGTTCTTTCTTGAGGAGGAAATAAACAAACAACACAAAAAAAACATAAGCCCAAACCACACCAAAGGGTCGGTTCGGGACAAAACGTTTTCTAACACCCAGGGGTATTTAGGACCATTAAATCAGCGATTTACAGCAACGGAGCACATTTAGCGACGCACCAGGCGCTATCCCGGATGTAGCTGAAGTAGCTAGATGTAGCCAAAACACCCCCGAGGCGATCGACAACAACGGGAGCTATGATTGATTCTAACGTGACTGACCGCGATGGGCCGTCTAAAACATAATCTTTGCTTAGAATTGGACGGAGTGATTTAGATCAAGAGTTATTCACGTTTTAAGATTTTCTAAAATTAGGGGGAACATTTTCGATGACGTCCCAACCGGATATAACATTGAATGTTGCGCAACAGACGCTCCCAGCCTGTGGAGCGATGCGATCGGTTTTGATATAAATAAATCTCTGTCCTTTTATTAACTCCGTCCTGGGCGACGAACGTTACTAATTGATAGGACGGAGAACCCACGTTCGGGGTGTTAAGGTAGACCACACCAATGCAACTCTTGCATTGGTGTGGTTTACCTTTAAAAAAAAAACGTTTTGTCCCAACGTGACCCTTTGGTGTGGTTTGGGCTTGTGTGCTGTATCACTGTCAGCGGCCTGCTGTTGTCAGTTAGGGCTTCAGTGTTTTGCTCAAGGACTACTTGTTGAACACAAAGCCATGTGGAGCCGAGGCTCGGAACCGGCAACCTTCTGTTCCCCTAAACCTCCTGAGCCTGCAGCCAGATATGATTTGAATAACACCCGCTGCTTTGTTATTTATTCATGATTATGAATGATTGTGATTGAATCCACCTGCGACTCCACTTTGCTGCGGGGGTAGTACTTCCTTCCTCAACCCGTCTTCATTCCGCTCCACCGTCGCCGCCACACCGCCCACCCGCCACACGCCGTCCGTTTGATTGCGCTTCAACAGCGCTCCGTTTGTTTTCCCCCTCCCTCGAAATAGCCTCGATCCGCCCTCAGCCTCGTTAAATGACGGGCGTGATTAAATGTCTCACTCAGCCCCGTCGGTGGCCTCCTCTTGTGTTTGTAAACAAAGTAATGGAATGAAATTGAATAGCTCAAACTTAATTACTGGGACACAGACATGCATAGCTATCACCCCCACCACCCCCACACGCACACACACTTAGCATAAATCAGGCAGGCAATCACCTTGCTGCGCGGCATACGTTAGCCTCGTCCAATGCCAGTTACAGTGCTGCTGCTGCTGCGCTGACAGTAATAGCAGCGTCTCGCTCCATTAAGCTGCCAGTCGCCAAGTCATTACCCCACCGCGACAGCTCCCCGCCCGCCCGAAACCAACCCGCAGCAACAGCTGGGAGGGAGCGAGCGAGCGAGCGAGGAGGGCTATATACAGCAGCGGCGGGAGCTCGAGAGCACGCCGCGCCGGCGATAAAAGCTCATATATGTACGCAATGTCAAATAAATCACTCCACATTGTTGATGTCTAAATGGAATGCTCCCCCCCGAGCAGATTAGGGCTTAAGAGAGTGAACTGCACATCATCGTGAGGGGGTGGGTGGGGGGGGGGGGGGGTGGGTTTGGTCAGGGTTAGAGGTCGTATTAAAACTGGATGCAAATTCTATAACGTGTCGACGAGGTCGAGCTTAAAGGACCACTTCATCACTTTTCAAGTTAAACCCGTCTCTCCATATACTGTAAATTGGTCCTCACTAATGTTCATGAAAAAAAAAATCCTACTCAGTCTGTGTCTCATATAGGAGGGCTGTGGTCGGTTCAGAAACCCGTCCACCATGCAGTGACATCATCGGTAGGTTTTTTTTAAACAAATATTTTCTTTTTGGTATATTTAGATTTTTTTATTTCCATGATCGCTATTGCAACTTTTCAGGGAATAGAAAGCCTGCAGTTTCTTTTAGCTTGGATTCCCCATCGATCCAAGAGATTCCCCACAGCCCTCCCAAGAGATACTCAAGAGAGGGTATACAAATGGACCCATACGGGTCTGTGACTCAAGAGAGGGTACAAATGGACCCATACGGGTCTGTGACTCAAGAGAGGGTACAAATGGACCCATACGGGTCTGTGACTCAAGAGAGGGTACAAATGGACCCATACGGGTCTGTGACTCAAGAGAGGGTACAAATGGACCCATACGGGTCTGTGACTCAAGAGAGGGTATACAAATGGACCCATACGGGTCTGTGACTCAAGAGAGGGTACAAATGGACCCATACGGGTCTGTGACTCAAGAGAGGGTATACAAATGGACCCATACGGGTCTGTGACTCAAGAGAGGGTACAAATGGACCCATACGGGTCTGTGACTCAAGAGAGGGTACAAATGGACCCATACGGGTCTGTGACTCAAGAGAGGGTATACAAATGGACCCATACGGGTCTGTGACTCAAGAGAGGGTACAAATGGACCCATACGGGTCTGTGACTCAAGAGAGGGTATACAAATGGACCCATACGGGTCTGTGACTCAAGAGAGGGTACAAATGGACCCATACGGGTCTGTGACTCAAGAGAGGGTACAAATGGACCCATACGGGTCTGTGCAGGGCCGTAGCTGACCATTTGGTCGCCCTACTCGTAGGATATTTGTGCTGCCCCCCTCCCGGCGAGAGCGCTGCTATTCCTCATGCAGATCGGCTATTTTCACAGTTTGTGAGGACGCACACACGGCCGCTCGGTATTACGCGGCGGAGCCGCAGAGAAAATTGTTATTTTGAGGGTCGGCTTGGCACATTTTGTTGCCCCCCTCGGCGTGTTGCCCTACTCACAGCGCGTATAGCGACGGCACTGGGTCTGTGACTCGTACAAATGGAACCAAAATGGACCCCTTGTTGCGGGTCCATTTGGTTCACTCATGTGGACACACAGCAAATACAAGGGTCTACTCTGCCCGGGCTCCCACACCAGACATTGAGAACCAGCGCCTTTAAGAGATGAGTTTCCGTGATGAGCGTGTGTGTGTGCGTCATCATTAAACCCGCTGGCTAGCTATAGCATCTGACTCGTCTTTAGATTACACACGCTTACGTAAGCGCCTTTATTTGCTTAAGTACTGTACTTAAGTACAATGTTGAGGTATTTGTACTTTACTTGAGTATTTCCAATACTTTTACTCCACTACATTTATTTGAAAACTTTAGTTGCTATAGTTGCTTTGTAGATTTAGATTATTATAAAAAAAAACATGCATTAACCACTTCAGCCCTATATACATGTCCGCCCTTTGAAAATAGCCGATCTATACAAGCTCACAATGCGTCGCAATGCGATGCAGTGTGAGCTTCTAGATCTGCCATCTTCAAATCATTTATACATTAGAAAACTTGAAACGGGACATTCATGCATAATGAGTACTTTTTACTTTTGGTACTGTAAGTACATTTACAATACTCAAGTCAATCTTGAGTATTTCTACAGTGCAGTATGGATACTTTTACTCAAGCAAAAACACGAGAGTACTTTTTTTCCACCACTGAAAGCATCAACAGCACGGCTGATTGGAGCATCGCTGGAGCAAAACCCAAGCAGATGTCGTCCTCCGTCCTCCCACTCTGCTGCAACCTGGGCCGTTTGTGTCGCTCTACCACATTCACCGGGTCACACTGACCTGTCTGTTGTCTCACTGTGTGTCGCTCCACCACATTCACCGGGTCACACTGACCTGTCTGTTGTCTCACTGTGTGTGTGTCGCTCCACCACATTCACTGGGTCACACTGACCTGTCTGTTGTCTCACTAGTGTGTGTCGCTCGACCACATTCACTGGGTCACACTGACCTGTCTGTTGTCTCACTAGTGTGTGTCGCTCGACCACATTCACCGGGTCACACTGACCTGTCTGTTGTCTCACTAGTGTGTGTCACTCGACCACATTCACCGGGTCACACTGACCTGTCTGTTGTCTCACTAGTGTGTGTCGCTCCACCACATTCACCGGGTCACACTGACCTGTCTGTTGTCTCACTAGAGTGTGTCGCTCGACCACATTCACCGGGTCACACTGACCTGTCTGTTGTCTCACTAGTGTGTGTCGCTCCACCACATTCACCGGGTCACACTGTCCTGTCTGTTGTCTCACTAGTGTGTGTCGCTCCACCACATTCACTGGGTCACACTGACCTGTCTGTTGTCTCACTAGTGTGTGTCGCTCGACCACATTCACTGGGTCACACTGACCTGTCTGTTGTCTCACTAGTGTGTGTCGCTCGACCACATTCACTGGGTCACACTGACCTGTCTGTTGTCTCACTAGTGTGTGTCGCTCGACCACATTCACCGGGTCACACTGACCTGTCTGTTGTCTCACTAGTGTGTGTCGCTCCACCACATTCACCGGGTCACACTGACCTGTCTGTTGTCTCACTAGTGTGTGTCGCTCGACCACATTCACCGGGTCACACGGACCTGTCTGTTGTCTCACTAGTGTATGTCGCTCGACAACATTCACCGGGTCACACTGACCTGTCTGTTGTCTCACTAGTGTGTGTCGCTCGACCACATTCACCGGGTCACACTGACCTGTCTGTTGTCTCACTGTGTGTCGCTCCACCACATTCACCGGGTCACACTGACCTGTCTGTTGTCTCACTAGTGTGTGTCGCTCCACCACATTCACCGGGTCACACTGACCTGTCTGTTGTCTCACTAGTGTGTGTCGCTCCACCACATTCACCGGGTCACACTGACCTGTCTGTTGTCTCACTGCATGTGTGTCGCTCCACCACATTCACCGGGTCACACTGACCTGTCTGTTGTCTCACTGTGTGTCGCTCCACCACATTCACCGGGTCACACTGACCTGTCTGTTGTCTCACTGTGTGTCGCTCCACCACATTCACCGGGTCACACTGACCTGTCTGTTGTCTCACTGTGTGTCGCTCCACCACATTCACAGAGTCACACTGACCTGTCTGTTGTCTCACTAGTGTGTGTCGCTCCACCACATTCACCGGGTCACACTGACCTGTCTGTTGTCTCACTGAAAGCTGTTCCATTGCTGGGAGAAGCACTCTGCTTTGGAAAATAGAGTGTTGACATTTTATTTGAAGAATATTCGAGCGGAGAAACGGCATTTACGTTTACGTTTTCGTTGCTGTCGGGAGAAAACCACCTACAGTAACTACATTTTTTTTGTTTTTGATGTTTTTGCATAAACCAGTGCTATTGAACACCCTTTACGTCTGTGTGTTGTTTTGAAAATATTGACCAATTGAAAGTAGTAAAAAACGCTTTGGACAAAACCTCTTAACTCCATTGGACCCTCAAACTAAAGCTAAAGCAACTAACTCCACCACTCTCATGGAGGTAAATGACAATATATACAGTCACAACACCAACTTTGGGGCACTCGGTGCCGCGCTATGAGCTTGTAGATCTGCTATTTTTCAATAGCTAAAAGTATAACATAATGCTTTAAAACACCAAAAGGGGTTCCCGCCCAAAATGGGTTAAGTACAAAGTCCTTCCATTCAAAATTGTCCTTGAGCAAAACTACGAAGCGGTCGTGGAGCCCGCGGTGACCAGCCGCTTACCCTCTGTACTCGACAGCTCGGACCGTTTTGCCACATTGTCATAAAATACAGTTCAAATGAGTCGTGTGTGGCGGAGGAGGAGGAGGAATGTCCTCAGATCCAAGTTGACAGCTGTCATCGAAGATGATTCACTCGCTGCACCTCATCTAATGGAATCCCATCCGACAGCAACGGCAGCGCACGCGATCCGGCGCACACCGCCCAATCCATCCGTCTATCATCAGCAAAGCATGTTGTTTACAACACACACGCACGCACACACACACACACCGTTGATCGGCCGGCAACGTGAATGATTACATAAGCACTTGATTTAATTACAGATATCAAATTGCAATCTGCGGTTCTATCAGGCCTTGCGCCGCGTTGCGTGAGCCAGCGTGTTAGTTTGCTAATGAATTGTGAAGCAGAGAGAGAGAGAGAGAGAGAGAGGGAGAGAGAGAGAAATTGCTCTTCTGTTGCTGGCAGAAGGATGGGAGACTGACTTGGACGGGGTGGTCCAATTAACTTTTTTTTCTCTGCTGCTAGCTTGCATACTGTAGATACAGTAGGTGTCAGTATAAGTTGGCTTTTGAAGTAGAAACTAGGCTATTAAACGGAAATATAACAAAACTGACATTTATCACCTCTAACCGACTTAATGTTCACGTATAGGTTAATCCAATTATTGAGAAGGAGGTTTTTTTTTTTTTACTTTAACATGAACTTTTCAACAATGAATTTGATAATGGACTAAATTGATCAATCTGATTAACCACGTAACACCCTGTATTATACGTCATTGTACAACGGTGGTGTGCGGAAAATGTCCAATCCATACAAGATCACGTTCAATAATGTCATCCCGTTTCCTGTAGGCCTACCAGTTCTACAAGGGCTGGGAACGATCGGGTGCATCAGCTCGGTTGCACCTGTTGGAATCTTGGAACTCGTAATTCTACAATATTTCATGTTCTTGGTCAAATGTGTGTTATTTAGTCAGATGCTCAGCTCATCCTTCTACTCAGCCGGGACCCCTAGGGTGATGGCAGTGGCGTGCACAGACATTTAGAGGACCCCTAGGGTGATGGCAGTGGCGTACACAGACATTTAGAGGACCCCTAGGGTGATGGCAGTGGCGTACACAGACATTTAGAGGACCCCTAGGGTGATGGCAGTGGCGTACACAGACATTTAGAGGACCCCTAGGGTGATGGCAGTGGCGTACACAGACATTTAGAGGACCCCTAGGGTGATGGCAGTGGCGTACACAGACATTTAGAGGACCCCTAGGGTGATGGCAGTGGCGTACACAGACATTTAGAGTGGCAGTTGCTCCAGTGAAAAAAGGGCACCTTGTGCAGCGCGTGGAACCGGCCGGTTGCCTTAATAGTGTGAGATTTATAGATTTTGGGGCCTATAACTAAAAAAATACATTGCATGGATGCACCTGGGACGTATCTTCAGTGATGTTTCCTGAGGTCAACGGGTTTCGGGTCTTCCAACATCATACCCCTCACTCAGGCGACCCAGCCGGGGTTGATCAAATCCCGACTTACGTCCCAGTAGCTACCCTCGATCAGTCCATCAGGGAATGAGCAAGGCCACACAATCCTTTTCTCCGGAACTACTCTGCCGGTACTGGGAGAACCAAAATCTGGCGCGTGGAAGGACTAGGCTCTGTGGGTTGACTCCTGTCCGGGCCCCTCCTACGTCTCACCAGGTCCCCTCCTGCTCTCACCAGGCCCAGGACCTGTGCGTTGCACCAGACTCCCAGCACCAGGCACTCCATTCAGGAGTGGTGGACTATAATGGCCCTCCTAAAGGCCTCACCAAGGTTTGTTGGGCTTCCTCCTCACGGAGGACACAGGCTGGGGCGCTAACATTCCAGCTGTCACCCGTCTCTCCGGTGGTCACCAGACTATACCTAATAAATAATATATTAGAAGCTTTTTTATTAATAATTGATCAATGTCACCATGGTCCACATACTGTGCACTGTACACTAACTGTACAAAAAAAATTAAGAAAAAAGTTTCCTTTTTTTTTTCTTTTCTTTCTTAAAGGGCACATTGCCAAAAGGGCAGGGGGTGCTCTAGCACCCCCTGCCCTAGTGTCTATCTGTGCACGCCACTGGGTGATGGTCTGTTTATACTGTGCCCTTTGTTCCGTTTCGTCCTGTGTCACACCATCTTATCTGTAGGACCAAATACGTTTGTTGACATGTAGGAACAGACTGTATAGGATGAAAAGGATTTATCTTTCAACCGTATGCATTTTCTGTCCACACCCTCTACTCATGTAAACCGCTTAAAAAGCTAACCAGAATGTAGAAACTTTGGTCAGTTCTCTCCGACGGCGTACGGCCGTCTGACGAGCCTATGCTGTGCAATGCTGCTGTAGCCTATACTTTGTGAAATAAACCACCTGAGCGCACACCATGCTGTCTGCTGCGTGTCACAACTTTCTCTCCGTTCAAGTGCTCTCCCAGTTTTTTGTTGTATTCTATGTAGGGCGAGGACTATAGAGCGTCGCAGTCCCGCCCCCTACCATGGACCAGGAAATGAATCCCAATGCATTTTTCCCATAGACATTTCATAAAGTATTTATTTAAAGACGGTTACGCCACGGACAAAGCCAACTCGAGTCGTGACAACTCATGACAACACAAACAATATTTTGGACCAAACAAATAATTACAAAGAAGAAAAACAACAAAAAAAGTGTTGTAACCTGCCGTTGTTTCTTCTTTCTAATTATTTGTTCGGCCCAAAAAATTGTGTTTGTTGTCATGATTTGTCACGACTCGAGTTGGCTTTGTCCGCGGCGTAAACGTCTTTAAATAAATACTTTCTGAAATGTCTATGAGGAAAATGAACGGAGAATCATTTCCTGGTCCATGGTAGGGGGCGGGACTGCGACGCTCTATAGAGTGTCCTGTCAAATTATTTACCACACACCACTCGCTGCTGGGCCCAGAAAGAGGCCGTTTGCTGCTCACTCACAGCTGCCATTCGGCGTTCTGTATAGTGTTTGCGTATCGTCAGGGACGGATTAACCCCCACGAGGGCCCCTGGGCCGATAATGTTTTTGGGGCCCCCATAGCGCGTGAGCACGCGATATTTTTGTGTTTTTTCGTGTTTTTATCATCTTTTTGACCTAAATGTAACTAAATCAATGGCCAATTTCAGGGCCTCAAACCCAGTTCTGCGCGATCCAGTTTCCTTGAAGGGCCCCTGAGAGCCAAGGGCCCCTGGGCCACGGCCCCACTGGCCCAATGGCTAATTTGGCCCTGTGTATCGTATGCACTGGACCTCGATCTGACCTTCAGGGCACGAGTGTCGGACGCCTGTCTTCCACCGATTGAAGTATATGCCATCTGCTGCATTTATAATTGGACTCAGTCATAGATTTACCACTTAAGCCATATTTTGTACTTGGTTGTGTCGCACGAGGACAGCGTGACTCACAATGTGTCACAGAGAGCCAGACTTTTATATTGGCTATTTTCTTTCACACATTTTCTCACAATAGTTTCCAAAAATAAGATTAGAAAATGGTTAACCCATTTAGGCCTGAGGCAGATTCTAAAAACGCCTCTATATCCTGACCTAAGCTTTCTGAAAAATGTCAAATATTTATATAGCAGCTCAATTTTTTTACATTTTTGAATACTGTACATACTGTACAGAACCCAAAAAATGGTTCCTGGCCTGAGGGGGTAAAACACCAAAAGGGGTTCCCGCCCAGAATGGGTTAACACTTATAAAACCCATTACAAAACCAGGAAAGCATCTGTGTCATTTTAGATGTCTCTGTTGGCTATTCCAAAATAGCAGCTCACACTAGTGCGTCACTTTTTCCTTTTTTTTGTTTTGTTTAGAAGGCATTTGTAGAACCGGCCTCAGGTCTCAACTCCAGCAGATGCATTTTCTGGAGGCTGGATTTTCTGAACTTCCGCAGAAAATAGCTTATCGGCAAGCTCACACTAAGCTTGTTGATCAGCTATTTAAAGATAGTGTCTTTACTCTGGAATAGACACATAAACATTGAGTTGAGGTTGAGGGCTGAATCAAGACTAGTATGTTAATGTTGCACAAAATCATAGCTAACTCCTTCATGTAACATTGCAAAGTTTAATTTTGTTTCCGTCCCCCATTTAGTTGCATATTGCTTATTCTTATGCTTCTGCATTGGAAGCTGTTCAAACCAAAAATACATTTCAGACTCTCTGACTTCAAACCATTGAAAACAGCTTGAATGTTAAAGTCCTCCTCGCACAATGCTGCTCCCACGCATCATCCTCTCTGCTTTACACAAGGAAACACGCCTAGTAGTTGTTGTCGCTGTTATGTAATACCTGTGCGTGTGTGTGTGTGTGTGTGTGTGTGTGTGTGTGTGTGTGTGTGCGCGCGCACGCTCGCTCCACTGAATCCATGATGAGTAGCTTCCTATAATGACTTGCCTCCTGCCCATTTACAGTGCGGCTCGTTAAAATCCACATGTGGCCTGTAGACGAGCAGATGGATGAGTGCATACATTACATTAGAGCAGTGGTTCTCAACCAGTGGTCCTTGAGGCGGTTCCAGGTGGTCCCCGGCTAAATGATGGAGAGTCATTTAGCTGGGGGACCAAATTAAGATGGCTCCATTTGGAGTAACCAAATGCACCCTTATTCCATTTAGAGGACGATTCTACAAATGACAGTTTTCTGAAAAACCTATGTTTCTATATGTCAGTGGTTCTCAAACGTTTTTCATGTCAACGACCCCCAAAAATATATGTAATTGGCCGCCGTCCCCCATCTGAAAATATGTAGTTCCAGGGACCCCCCCCCCCCCCCCCCCAGAAGCAAAGATATGAGTTAAAAACGTTCGCTCTGAAAGAATGTATTCAAAGATTTGCGACACATTTTCAAGATTTAAAAAAAATAGCAGACCTACAAGATCTGTAGATCTGCAACTTTTCAATAGTCTCTAAAGTATAACATAATGCTTGAAACACCAAAAGGGATTCCCTTCCCGCCCCAAAATGGCTTATAGATATTTAACTCGCGAGAGTGTAAAATGAAAACCAAATGGACCCTTACGGGTCCATTTTCATTCGACACTCTCAAGAGTTCAATTATTTTTTAACCCTGCAAGACATCTGCATTACATAAGTAATTTACAAGATCATCGTTTGCCTGCTACAGTATCTCTCCAACATCAATACAGCATGGAAATGTGGACATATTCTTTAGTTTTGGCTCAAATGCAGAATAAACTAGAAAAAGTGCCCTTCTGGGCACAGGTCTCCACCAGGAGGATAGGACTGTGAGATGTTTGGCAAAATGTTTAGGATTAATATAAACATGTTTTTGAGGCATTTTGTTCCAAAAATGTGTTTTGCAAAAATTAACCTGTTGGTGGCGCTAACAGGCCAATGTGAAAAGGGTGGGATATATTCCTCAGCCTAGTAAGAAAATGTGTGAAAGATTTCACGTAAATTGCATGCTGCGTTCATGATTTGAGGCTTTTGTTCAAAACGGGGCAATCTTGCAAAGTGTGAAAGCTAATTATAGGCAATTAGGATGGAATATGAAATATCGGACAGATCTGACTTGAGCACATGACCATAGAGATACTGTGTAACGATTTGTGAGATTTGTGGACAGAATCTGGAGGAGTAATATAAAAAAATGTGTTTTACAAAAGTCGGCCTCCTGGTGGCGCTATAAAAGGCAGATGCGGAAAATGCAGGTCAAAGGTTTGTCCTTGGCCTCTAGGGAGTGTGCATGCAACGTATCACGCAGATCGGTGCAGTTTTAGGTAAAACATTTGAAAAGCTGCCTCATGGTGGCGCTATAACAGGCCGTTCTGGAAAATGTGGGGCAGAGGTTCATCGTTGGCATCCAGGGAGTGTGTGTGCAAAGTTTGGCATTGATCGGGCCAACGGTGCCGGAGATTAGCTGATAACGGACGGACGGAAGGACGGACGGAAGGAAGGAAGGACACACGGACGGAGTGCAAAACATACTCTCTCGTCTCTCCCCATGCCTTCGGCCTGGTGGAGACAATAATGGTCCTTAATGAAAAGGGTTGAAAACCACTGCATTAGATCAATCTACTGTATGTACCAGGGCAGGTGGCTAAGGCCTCACTCAGACCTTTACTGCATTGCTGTATGCTTGTTGGATGAATGTTGTGTAGTGTCATGGCCACCCCAATGCATTTCCAATGGGAGTCACATGGTTTGACACAACATTTGTGTTGTATGAGGGGGAGGGGCGCAGTCGAAACTCAGCCGAAAGCCATACAACAGCTTGTAGTCCAAAATGTGGACTACAAACCATGTGACTTCCATTGGAAATGCATTGGGGCGGCCATGACACTACACAACATTCATCCAACAAGCATACAGCAATGCAGTAAAGGTCTGAGTGAGGCCTTATTGTGGGCCAGCAATGTTTCACGGCTATACTATTTTAGATTTTTTTTTTTTTGATTGCAGACGTTTTGCTTGTAACAGAGTATTTCTATATATTGTGGTTATTGCTACTTTTCTGTAGTGGTGTAAAGTAACTAAGTACATGTACTCAAGTACTGCACTTAAGTAAATGTTTGAGGTATTTGTACTTTACTATTTCCAATACTTAATTACTTCTACTGCACTACATGTTCGAGGCAAATATTATACTTTTACTCCACTACAATTGTTTGAAAACTTTAGTTACAATTACTTTGTAGGTTTTGATTATTACAAATACATGCATTACCCACTTCAGCCCTTTACATTTTGGCCATTTGAAAATAGCCGATCTACAACAAGCTCTCAATGCGTTGTGATCTGCTATTTTCAAAAGATATTCATACATTTGAAAACTTGTAAAATGTATGTATTAGTATTTATTTACAGTTTGCAGAATGGGTACGTTTCACATGAAGGCACAACTCAATACAACATGTGGACGACACACTGATAAAGAATTACAACTTGTTGTTTACAACACGTGTCCAGCATTTTCAATTCATCGGAAACATTTTGATTCCCATGCTTCTGTACGTTTACTCAAGCACATTTTTAAATCTAGACTTTTACTTGTAACATATGTATATTTCTACTTTTCAGTATTTAAAAAGGGTATCTTTGAAAAACAAAGAATTAGACCTTCATCAGGACAGTCTGTTCATCTGTCCTGATGAGGACAGTCTGTTCATCTGTCCTGATGAGGACAATCTGTCCTGATGAAGGTCTAATTGACCGAAACGTCGACCCAATAAAGATTTTGGCAAGTGTCTGACAGTGTGCGGGACCCTTTATTTGTTTTTCAAAGATACCCTTTTTAAGTATGCTCTATTACCCTACGCACCTGTCACTATAGCCTTCTGAGGGGTGCATCGGCCTTTTGCTAAATACTTTGCAGTATTTTACTTAAGTAAAACATTTGAGTACTGTTATGTAATAGTAATATAAATGCATAACACCCCCCCCCCCCCCCCCCCCCCCCCCAAGGACCTGCATGAGGAGGCGAGAGTGGAGCAAAGTGGAACAATTAAAAAAGCGAGTTGAGATTCATTAGCTCAGCTGAATCAGCTGCCGGGGTAAGACTGTGCTCCACAGTTAAGCCGTTCAGGACGGGAACCCCTTTTGGTGTTTTAACTAAGAATTGTGTTATACTTTAGCTATTGAAAAATAGCAGATCTACAAGCTCATAGCGCGCCACCGAGTGGCGCGCTACGAGCTTGTAGGTCTGCTATTTTTTCTTATTTCGGCGTCAGGCCTAGCCGTTCAGGACGGGACACTCTTTTGGTGTTTTAAGCATTATGCTATTCTTTAGCTATTGGAGAAATAGTGAAAATGTTGCGCAAATCTTTGAATGTATATATTCTTTCAGAGCGAACAATTTTAACTCGTATCTTTGCTTCTGGGGGGGGGGGGGGGGGGGGGTCCCAGGAACACCATATTTTCAGATGGGGGTCCGCGGCCAAATGCATATAATTGTCGGGGTCCTTGACATGAAATAGTTTGAGAATCACTGACATTTATAGAAACCTAGGTTTTTCCAGAAAGACATTTTGTAGAATCTGGTCTCGGGTCTTAATGGGTTAATACCATATGGAGTTAGGAGGAGGATGATGATGATGAGGACTTATTATGGGCTGTGGGGGGCAGAATCCTCTTATCTCCATATTCTAACACACGTGTGTGTGTGTGTGTGTGTGTGTGTGTGTGTGTGTGTGTGTGTGTGTGTGTGTGTGTGTGTGTGTGTGTGTGTGTGTGTGTGTGTGTGTGTGTGTGTGTGTGTGTGTGTGTGTGTGTGTGTGTGTCCTAAATGAACGCCCTACTTTACTACAGTGTCACACAAAAGCATCAAACGTATCCGATCCACATGGTGCGAAGTGACGCGTTTTGAGCTCGTCTAGGTTCTGCTACTTTTGGTGGTTTTGAATTATAATCCTGAAGACAAGTATAACAGTTTTGGGCCATATGAGGTTTCCACCCGACAGAGATGATACATTATCATATCAAATTATGGGCTGTGTGGAGCACTGCCAAAGTACTGAAGGAAAGATGAAAGAGTCGACTCGGCACACAACAACTCGCAGCTTCAAAACAGCGTTTTGGGATGACTTTTCACATGAGTAAGGAATAAGTAAAATATTTGGATCCGAGATGTAGTGGAGTAAATTGGAGTATTGGAAATTGTAAATGCTCAAGTAAAGTACAAATACCTTGGAAATTGGAATTGTACTAAAGTACAGCAGCACTATTATGTACTTTCCAAAGCGTGTTCAGGTTAAACAGTTGGGAACAAAAACCGTTAGGAGAAGGCGCACTCTACTCAGGGGGAGACTTGGAGTATAATATAGTCTCTGTAGCTGCATCATGGCTGCAGATTCTTGAAGATACGATGACGCTGAGGAAGGCCTGACTTGCCGAAACGTGTCCGTTTCTCTAGGTAGACTAGTGTGTTCATTAAAAATAAAGAAGTTCATAAGAAACTACTCAAGAGAGTGCTGGATATTCCTTTTTTTCAGGTTAACCCATTCTGGACGGGAACCCCTCTTGCTGTTTTAAGCATTATGTTGTACTTTAGCTATTGAAAAATAGCAGATCTACAAGAACTTGTAGGTCTGCTATTTTTGAAATGTTGTGAAAATGTGGTGCAAATCTTTGAATATATATTTCAGAGCGAACATTTTTAACTAAAATATTTGCTTCTGGGGGGTCCCTGGAACAACATATTTTGAGATGGGAGTCCGTGGCCCAATAGAGATAATTCTGGGGGTCCTTGACATGAAAAAGGTTGAGCACAACAGTGAATGCCACTGACGAGAAACAGTCTAAGGCCACACTATTGATCCATAATGTATAAATGACAGATAAGGGTTCAGGACAACGAGGCCTTTTCGTGGAGGGGTCAGAATGAAATTTGGACTTAGACTGTTTTTCGTCTGTGGTACTCTTACTGACATAGAAGCATGGGTTTTTCAGAAAACTATTAGGATTTAGAAGCCTTTTTTTCAGTCCAAAATGGGTTAAACGGTTGGACATTGTGGAGTGCAGCAGAGAGGCGCTGATCTGTTTCGGTTACAGTTGGCATTCTCAACGATCCTCCCCCAGGCTATTTGTCAAGCCAGCGCGGCCGATGCATTCCTTATTCAGGGTAATTGCTAGCTGCTCTCTCTATCGTGCTGGCAGATAAACACAGTCACTAGATAAGGGTCTGGGTCGCGGGGGGAAACCCTGTTTATCCTTCTCATCATCAGCGTTATCCAGTGGGCCAATTATAGCGGAGTTCCTCGTCAATTGTTAATTAACGGGAACGAGGAACGAGGCCGTGTCTAGTTGTCGTTTAATATCCTCACTCTAATGAGGGTGCATCAACCCACATACTCACTGTTACATTTCAGGTGTCCCACTAGGGCTCTATACCAGGACCCCTCCTACAGTGGAGTCCCATTCCTTTTTGCCTCAGTCTCAAAAGGACATTTATCAGAACCCAGAGGTACCTCTGTTAGACACACCCACAGACCCACCCCCAGATTCTCAGCCACACCCACAGGTTTATTTTAATATGTGGAGTGGCCATTCAACCACCAGGTGGCTTCAAGCCATGATGAGCAGAGCTGCACTGAGTATAGCTTGCAATATGCAGTGGAGTGGTGGAAAAACATTTTGTACTTGAGTAAAAGTATCAATACTGCAATATAGAAATACATTGAAATACATACTGTTACAAGTAACAGTCCGGTATTCAACATTTACTTGAGTAAAAGTACAAAATTATTGGTATCAAAGTGTACTTAAGAATGTCCCATTTCAAGTTTTCAAATGTATACAAATCTTTTGAAAATAGCAAATCTACAAGCTCATAATCTAGCACATCACGACGTATTGTGAGCTTGTAGATATTGTGAGCTTGTATTTTCAAATAGTCTACTATACTGAGGAAGTGGTTAATGCATGTTTTTTTATAATAATCAAAATCTCCAAAGTAACTAGTAACTAAAGTTTGCAAATAAATGTAGTGGCGTACAAATACAATATTTGCCTCTGAGATGTAGTGGAGTAGAAGTAAAAGTATTGGAAATTATGAATACTAAAGTAAAGTACAAATGCCTCAAAATTGTACAGTACAGTACTTAAGTAAATGTACTTAGTTACTTTCCACCACTGTGGAATGGTGAGTGGTGACTTTCTTAACCCTTAGAAGATGAAAGACGCCAATTGGCGTCTTCATCAGAATTCCGTAAATGATCAATGACGCCAATTGGCGTCTTCAGCTTTTCTTATTAATCTAACCATATTAACATCCTCCGGAGCGCTGTTTAAACTCCTGAGCTTATATTCCAACTACATTACCCATAAAACCCGTGTCACGTGACACACCTGCATCCTTTGCTATAAAACCTGGCCACCCCCCCGGGATCTGCGTGGGGAAGACAGTTTTGGAGTAGTCTATGGTGCGTGTCGAAAGTGAGTGAGTAGTATTGTATTGATTGAGCGAGTTTTGTAGCAGTAGTAGTAGTAGTAGTAATAGTAGTAGTAGTAGTAGTAATATTAGTAGTTAGTTGTAGTAATTTAGGTTTATATTTAGTTTAGATTCTTTAGTTAGTAGTCTGTTGTCTGTGTCTGTCTTTGTCTGTCAAAAAACAAACAAAAAAAAACCAAAAAAAAGTGTCCGCGTCTTACCGTCTTATCTGTGTATAGTATAGCTTTAGATCGTTAGTTTAGTGTGTTTATTTTTACCTGTTTAGTGTGTGTCTGTCTGTTGGTTGAGTGTTGGTTTGTCTGTACGTCTTGTTAGTTTATATAGTAGATTACGAGTGTAGTCGGTCAGTAGTCAGTGAGTGTAGTTCGACATGGCGCCAAAAAAACGCTCCAAAAAGCGTCCATCTCCCCTTCCCTCTACCTCCACTGGTGGTGTGCGCCAAACAACCATGGAGGAACATCTCCGCATGGTCTTCGTCGGGAAGAAGGGCCGGCCCCGTAATCCGGATCCTCTTCCACCTCAGACCGACGAGGAGTTGTCTGGTAGCGACGGAGAGAAGCCAGGAGATGCGGTGGTGCCTCTTGTCCCCCCCGGGCCTGATGCTAAGCCCCTTGTCCCCGATGTCGAGCCTACTGTCGTCCCCGATGTGAAGCTCTTGTCCCCCGTCAAGAAGAAGAGCAGGCAAGCGGCTTCGCCCGGTCCCCAGCCCGGTCCCCAGCCCGGTGGCAGCGGGTTGCAGGATCGCGGCCTTCTTGCATCTACTAGCCCCAAGCCTGCGCCCAGTGTTAGCGGTCCCTCTCCCCGGCCTGGCTCGAGCGACGACACCGTGCTCCGCCGATCTACACGGGTTACGAGGTTTTCCAAGGGGTTTGTCGCCCCCCCCCCCCCCCCCCCCAATCTTCCTCCGAAGAGGACTTTGAGCCGTTTCGAGACAGCGATGGAGCCGAACCGTCCCCCGATGAGCTCGATGGTAAGAATCTTATTGTCTGAAACATTGTTACGAAAAATGCCAACACATTGTAGCCAACACACATCAAAGCAAAGTGTCCATCGTTGTATCCCCCCCCCCACTGCTACAGCGGTGGAGTCCTAAGCGAACCAATGGGGCTTTCAAATAGATCTGTATTGAGCTTGCATGATGATCAAATGAACGTATTGTACCGTGGTTTATATGCTATATATTATGAGAAATGTTCCATTACTTTTTTCCCCATCTATTCAGTATTGTTTTATCGTTTATTATGATCCCTGTTTTTTTGTATTACTTTTCCGCGCCGCTGGGGGAAGGGTGGTGTAATGCAGGCCGCAAAGCTAAGCTAATTCATTATACTACTAAATCTATATAATATTGCGCTTGCATGATAATCAAAATAGTGTATTGTACCGTGGCTTATAGGCAAAATCATATAAGATGATCGCTAGAAATAAATGATTTGGATTATGTAGCATGCACGATAAAACTATCATATAAAAAATGTATTTTGACGATGACGAAGGTTTTCAGGAGGAGGCCGCCATCATGCGGCATGCCGCATGATGGCGGCACCTTCGTCAAACCTTCCCCCAGCGGCGCGGAAAAGTAATACAAAAAAACAGGGATCATAATAAACGATAAAACAATACTGAATAGATGGGGAAAAAAGTAATGGAACATTTCTCATAATATATAGCATATAAACCACGGTACAATACGTTCATTTGATCATCATGCAAGCTCAATACAGATCTATTTGAAAGCCCCATTGGTTCGCTTAGGACTCCACCGCTGTAGCAGTGGGGGGGGGGGATACAACGATGGACACTTTGCTTTGCTTTGATGTGTGTTGGCTACAATGTGTTGGCTGAAATGGATCAACACTGAATAGATGGATGTGTTGGCCACAATTCGTATGTGATTGGCTACATTTTTGTATGAAGGAATGTAATTGTAGCGTGCACTCCAGCTAAATGATTATTTATTTGTACATATTTAGAACCGGGTGATGAGGAGTGGCACGATGATGAGGTGAACAGTGATGTGGATGGAGGTGAGTAACTAGAGAGCTAAATAACTTGTGGATGTGGCTAAAGTCTGTCTGCATTTGGCACTATGGAGAACGCTACACCATGCCTCTAATTGATTGAAATGGTTGTTGTTTTACAGATGATGAACAGCCCATCATCTCGACAGCTGCAGATGCTGCCCCTGTGCCCATGGAAGCAGGTATAAATACAATGCACAGAACAAAATCATGTATATCATTTTATAGTCTCATCACATGTTACAGCTCCACCAGATGTATTCTACATGAATAAAAACAATGTTTTTTATGCTAATAATTGTGTATTCCTGTAATTTAGGTGATGCCAACTCAACGGCTTCGCCAGGGTGGTCTGCTGGTGGGTGGGAGCCACAGGACATCCCGTTTACTGGAGAGCCGGGTGTTCACTGTGACCTCAGTGCAGAGAGTGATCCAGTGGACTTCTTTGAGCTGTTGCTGACCGATGAGCTGCTCCAGTATATTTGCGATGAGACCAACAGATATGCAGCGCAGTCCATCGCAATGGTGTGTATTGTGTATATTCCACATTGATGTTTTCCCAAATTGATGACTTTGTTGTAATTTCTGCAAATAAATCTAACTTATATATCTATCTATCTAGATCCAGGACCCACTCCCACACTCCACAGTGAAGAAATGGACGGATGTCTCTGTGATAGAGTTGAAGAATTTCTTCGGGCTCTTTTTCCTGACGGGCCTTGTGAGGAAGCCAACCCTTGTGTCATACTGGTCCCGGCGTAAGGCTAATGAGACACAGCAGTTCAGGCGCACCATGAGCCTGACCCGGTTTCTGCTGCTCAAGCGGTTCCTTCACTTCAGTGACCAGGAGACTCCAGACACAGCGGACCGCATGTACAAAGTCAGATATCTTGTGAACTACCTTCTGGCCCGGTTTCAGTCCATGTACACCCCAGAGAAGAACATATCCATCGACGAAGGTGTTATGCTATGGAAGGGAAGACTGGCTTGGAAGTGCTATAATCCGTTGAAGCCGGTGAAATGGGGGATTAAATCCTACTGCCTAGCCGATTCAGCGACGGGCTACCTCTGGAACATGAAGCCATATACCGGAGTAGGCTGTGGGCTGGACACGACCGTGATGGAGCTTCTCGGACCGTTGTCCAACAAAGGCTACCATTTGTACATGGACAATCTGTACAACTCAGTGAACAGGTGTATTATGCTACTGTCTTTGGGAACCCATGTATGTGGGACGATGAGGAAGAACAGGGGGGAACCACCGGAGATGAAGCGGCTTAGCAAACCAGGCGACATGAAGCTGGGCGAGACTCTGATGCGCCACAACAATGACGGGGTGATGCTGTTGGCTTGGCGGGACAAGAAGGTTGTCAAAATGTGCAGCACCATCCACCCACACACGATGGTCACAGTCACTGAGAGGCGTAAGAAAGCCAGAGTGACGCCAGGCGAGCCAGTCAGGGATAAAAAAATTAAGCCACATTGTGTCAACGAGTACAACAAGTACATGAATGGTGTGGACAAACTAGACCAACATATCTCCTACTACCCGTTTGCCCGTAAGTCCTACAAGTGGCCTGTGAAGTTTGTCTTTTACATGTTTCAGATGGTGATGTACAATGCGTTCGTGTTGCACAAACTCAAACAGGGCAGGACAAAAACTCTCCTGGACTATATCATGTTGGTGGTGGAGAGGTGGACATCACTGAGACCAGGGAGGCCGGAGGAGGAGGAGGAGGAGGAGGAGGAGGAGGAGGAGGCGGAGGGGGCAGTGGGGGGTGATCGTCCATATAGGGCAAGAGCAGGTGACGAGAATAGGAGACTTGAGGTGCATTTGCGTGGCCATGTGCCAGTGAGAATTGACAAGAGAACCTGCAGGCTCCACCTGCTCAGTAACGGTCCCAATGGTAGACCACTCCGGCATATGACCCTGTATTACTGCCCTGATTGTGAGGTGCCCTTGTGTTTGTTCCCATGCTTCTTCGTTTACCACAAGGACAAGAATATCAAGCACTACTTTGAATAACTGTTCTCTTTTTTTTTCTTTTTTTCTGTCTTATTTTGAAAGTCTACACCCTCAACGTCAATAGAACTGTAACTACCCTGTATACCCTACACACACACTGTCAACGTCAAATAGAACTGTACCCTGTATAGCCTACACATACAATGTCAACGTCAAAATAGTGTAACAGTGCGGCTAAGCTGCTTCATCTCCGGTGGTTCAGGGGGGGAGGGGGGGTCGGTGTCCTACACACACACTGTCAACGTCAAATAGAACTGTACCCTGTATAGCCTACACATACAATGTCAACGTCAAAATAGTGTACAGTATGTACACTATGTATTGCATTAGTATTTATTTATTTTCTGTAATTATTTTAAATTATAATGTTTATGTTCTGGTTATGTTCTGAAGAAATAAAAATAAAAGTGCACTTTTCCAATTTGAGATACCTGTCGGGCTATTTTTACACTATTCTGAGGTTTATGGTTTGACTAAGCGAGTTTCAACTGTGATTTACTCTGTAATTGTAGATGGTAAGAACCCAATTTTTTTTTTATAATGCAGTATACATTCAAGTCTATATTTTGATACATATCATGGGCACCAAGTCATATCAAAACAATGTCCTTGGATGTGTTTTTTATCAAAACTGTGTTTCTTCGTAACAGGTTTTTGAGATTCATGCATGAATATACAAGGTACTGGTAAGACTATGTAGACATGGTATATATCAAAATGTGCGTTAGAATGTCTACATTTACCCAAAAAATAATTTGAGTTTCTATCACGTTCCAATGCAGAGCTATGGGAACTTTTAGCTGGATAGGTCAGATTGGTCCTGACTGACCATGCTATAGATGGCAATATATCTACAGTGGTACATGTGATAAACTTTTTTCTTTTTCTTTTTTTAAACTAGACAACTCACCCTTTAAAATGAGATATGGGCATGGGTGTGTACGCCCAGCAGAAAAAAAAGTTCTTTAGAAAATAAAACTTCAACTGGTCATAACTTTTTTTGGTGTTCTAGAAACAGAAAACAGTGTAAATGCAGGCTCTTTTAAATGGCTTCCAACACAAGAACTAAACATTTTATCAACTCAGTTCATTTTTTTCCTGGAAGCAGACAAGTCAAGCTTTCTCTGAAGGTCTTTCGTTGTCACACATTCACAACAGAGAATTTTCAATAAATCATTCAAAAACGCCATTCTGCCATAGAGAAGTCTAAAAACTATATAGAAATCCATGAAACTCTCAAAGAGTTAATATCATTTAAATATAAAAACTTAAATTAATTGGTTTACCATGCAGGCCAAAATAAGATCTGAGATGTAGTGGAGTAGAAGTAAATAAAACATTAACAACTTCAGCCCTATACACAATTTGGCCATTTTATCTACACGCTCACAATCACCACGGTGCGATGAAGTGTGAGCTTGTAGATCTGCTATTTTCAAAATATTTGTATGTATTTGAAAACTTGAAATGAAAAAAAAACAATGTTCTCTCTCTCTCTCTCTCAACCCCCTCTCTCCGGTCTGAGAGGTGTGAAGATACGAGATCTGGGAGACTGGCTAGTGGCTGGCTACCCCCTGCAGCCCACCTAGGCTTTTTCAGTGTGTATTCTTTGTCCAGACAGAGAGAGAGAGAGAGATAAACAAGCTTCCTTTTCAAGCAAAAAAGTAAATCAAGTAAAAAGACTTTCACTAATGCTTATTGTAGAACTTTACACAAATTATTCTTCAGTGGTGGAAAAAGTACAAATGTTTTTACTTGAGTAAAAGTATCAATACTGCAATCAGCCATTATGCCCATTTATGCCCATCTAGTTTCCCTGTAAAGTAGCTTGAAAACTTATAGTTGCATGTTGCCGTATTGGGCTTAATTGTTTCTGAAGCTTGGTTGCTTATATAAAAAAACCCCAACTTGTAGCAAGCTTCACAAGCTTTGCTTTAGAGTTGATCGATTAATATAAGAATTGAGAGTTGAGATTGAGAATAATGGTATCTATCTAGTGCTATCTGGCCCTACACAGAGAAACTGTATGGGGTTCACTCAAAAACCTGAGTAGACCCCAGACATGTTTTAAAGAGAAAACAAATACCCCTTTAAACTAACTTAAAACCAAGTAGTGGAAAAAGTACTAAATGTTTTTACTCGAGTAAAAGTATCAATACTGCAATGTAGAACTATTTTGTTACAAGTAAAAGTTTGTAATTCACCATTTACTTGAGTAAAAGTAAAAAGTATCAAAATTATTATAATAATTAAAAGTACAGCAGCAGTCTGGGGACGCATGGTCCTCCAGCCAGAGGTGCCTGCATGGTGGGGGTGGGGAAATGTTTTTTCTTTTCTTTTTCTATCAGTGGTGAGAGAGAGAGAGAGAGAGAGAGAGAGAGAGAGAGAGAGAGAGAGAGAGAGAGAGAGAGAGAGAGAGAGAGAGAGAGAGAGAGAGAGAGAGAGAGTGAGAGAGAGAGAGAGAGAGAGAGGAGAGAGAGATGAGAGAGAGAGAGAGAGAGAGAGAGAGAGAGAGAGAGAGAGAGAGAGAGAGAGAGAGAGAGAGAGAGAGAATTTTCCCACATTATTTTTTGCCCTTGCAAAGTAGCCTGTAGTGCTGGTTTGCAATAGTTTGTCAAAGTTTTAAAAATCAGTGTTTTATACTATACAATTGTATAAGTACAGAACAAAGAATGTTTGTTTTTTGCCATCTTTGTTGAAGAGTCTGAGAAATTATTGTATGTTTTAGTTTATTGTATGCCAGTGTTAATTTTAGTTGGCTAAGACTAGATAGTTTAAGCAGCCTGAGACTGAGCTTAAATCAGAAATACTACTAAAAGTAACACTAAGACTAAGTTGCTAAAATACTTTGTCTTACTATAATTACTAGGTTCCCCCTGCCGTTTACCTGTGCCAAGCAAGTGTGTGTGTGTGTGTGTGTTGTGGGGGGTGGGGGGGGGGGGGTGCAGGCCTAATGTCTAACACCTAATAGGTGTCTGAGCACTAGGCCTGGCCATGCTAAAGGCAGTATAACCAGTTTCCTCAGCTACAGCCTTCCCAATGGGGCTCTATGCAGCCAACACTTCCGCGTTCAGTTTGGGCCGCCGGAACGCTTCCGGTCGGCAGAAACTCATTCACTGTGAACGTACGGTCGTGATTTTGTAGGAATAAAGTTCAGTACTTTATATACACACTATTTCATTGATAATGTGATGGCATAGTTTTTCGTAGTTTGTATTATTTGTGTTGCGACGTTGACATGATGACATGAGTTAGAAACGTCTTAAATCTCCTGTTAAAAACGAGAGCTCTTCATGGATTTCTCCGTTGTTGCCATGTCCGCTTGTTATAAGCGACTTGTCAACTCATGTCATCATGTCAACGTCGCAACACAAATAATACAAACTATGAAACACTAATGCCATCACATTATCAAATGAAATAGTGTTGTACTGAACTTTATTCCTACAAAATCACGACCGTACGTTCACAGTGAATGACAAACTTTGTGTTTTTTTTAAATCAAATACACACACAAAGCATGCAGAGCCATTACATTAAATGATAAGTGGTATCTGTGTTTAGCTAGTTCTACTGTAAAGTACACAACTGTGAAAATGACATGATATTATCATATATCATAGTAATACATTTGTCTCCTGTGTTGACTCTACTGTGCAAAGTACACACTGATTGAATATGTTATTAACATTTGCAACAACAACTTTCTAGTTATTTTTAGTACACTTTGATAGCAATACTTTTGTACTTTTACACAAGACAAAAAATTATCAGCCTGCCGCCTGCCTGCCACAAGATCATTTCACAAGATCAAGTGCTTCCCCTCCCCCTGTCCCCCCCAGGTATAAAGACAATAGCAAGCCCCATGCATTAATGTGTCCTGTGCCCTGCTGAGGACAGGCTAAATACAGGCATTTTTGGGTACAGAGCCTGCTTTTAACTAATTATAATAATATATAATGAAATTAATGTCATAAGAATACACAACTGTATTACAGATGTAATGTACTTAACATACAAAAAAAAGTAGAAAATACACTTTATGCATATTGTATCATTTAAAGTTTTCAATCTTTTGAAAACAGCAGATCTACATTTCCACAACTATATATATATATATATATATATATATATATATATATATATATATATCCTATACTCCTTGACAGCAGCAATGACAATCCCTAAAACTGCAGTGCAAATTACTTAGCTGGAATGTATAGTTGCTGTGGCCTCTGTCCTACTGCCACCTACTGTCCATGTATTATATTACACAGTGGGTGAAAAAAACACACCCCTTAAGGCTAAACCCCACCCAACAGAGGTGTGGCTACCAGAGGTATTTTTTGGGCTCACTGACATTGATAGGTACCTACACATGTCAGCCCGGCAAAAAGGAATGGGACTCCACTGTATGTTTGCTTTACACTAAAGATCTTCACCGAACATTCTGTCTGCAAGCTCTCAACGGGCCATGGTGCGATGCGCTGTGTGAGCTTGTAGATCTGCGTAATGGGGCTGCATAATGTTTTCCCCTTAATATGGACGCTGCAGGGATCTTTACCCATATACCAAGAAAGTGGTATCGTATCGCTAAGGAAGCCAGTTCTTAGATCTTTACGCTGGCTCCCTGTCTGCTAATGAATGCTTTTTTTTGTGGCTTTCGCCTTTATTTTATTATTTTTTATGGAGGGACAGACAGTAGGCTGACAGGAAATGGGGAGAGAGATGGGGGGATGACATGCAGTAAAGGCCGTCGGGATCGGGAGTCGAACCCGCGGCACACTGCCAGACTGGATTACCAGCCAAGGTGCCTGGACCGCTGAGCCACGGCCCAGGCCCTAATGAATGCTTTTAAAAATACTACTGATGCTTTCTAAAACATTCAATAAATTGCAGATGTTGTTCTATAGTAGTATATCAGTGGATCTTTTCAGGCCACGACCCCCGGACTGTTTTCTGTCCCCAGAATCAGAACTCTAAAGTCCACGTTGTTTACAGTTGGGTGCCACCGATATTGTCCCTTATCATTTGACCCATTTAGGCCTGACCTCATTTTTTTTTTAAATCCTTATAAATCCTCCAGTTTTCTGAAATAAATATTTTCACGATTTTTCAAAAATAGCAGACCTACAAGCTCATAGCGCGCCACTCGGTGGCGCGCTATGAGCTTGTAGATCTGCTATTTTTCAATAGCTAAATTATAACATAATGTTTAAAACACCAAAAGGGGTTCCCGCCCAAAATGGGTTAACTGTCCTTTTGCGCAGATCACGCAAACCTCAGCAAAAAGAAAAGGACAATATCGATGGCCTCCAACTGTAGTTTGTTATGCTGCACATACAGTACACCAGTTTGACATGTATTAGGCCAGGGGTTCTCAACCCATGGGTCGCGACCCCTCGGGGGGTCGCCAAATTATTTTGGGGGGTCCCCAAATAAATTATTAATAAATTATAATTATAAATAAACTATATAATTATTTAAAAAAAATTTTTTAATGCAAATGAATGGCTGTAAAATGGAAATGAAGAGTTTACATATAGTACACATAGTACATGCATATACACCTTCCCTAATGATTATATCTGGTTTCAGTATTTATTTATGGTGTATTGTCTCTATTATTAAGGTTATTGTAGCAGTCAATTTATATTGGGGGTCGGGGCGGGGCGGGGGTCCCGAGACGTTGCCAAAGCATTTTCGGGGGTCCCCGGCGAAAAACGTTGAGAACCCCTGCATTAGGCAACAGACTCCCATTTAATGGCATTTCTATCCCTGGGACCCCAATGTAACGGGTCCATTTGGCTCCATTTGTACACTCTCAGAGTTACAGATCCATGCGTCCATTTGGTTCCTAACTATATCCATCATAGCTGGGGACCCCCTGGAACTCCCTCAAGGACCCCTGGGGGTCCCCGGACCCCACTTTGAGCACCACTGCAGTACAGCATGTAGAACAAACTCCCAGAAAGGTCTGCTACGACTCTAATTTCTGTTTAACCAAAAGTTAAAAGACCTTTCTGCTTGCTGCAGCTGGCATTTAGTGTCCCTTTTTTTCCATTTCTTTCGGCACTAGAATAATTATTCAGTATTTGTTTATGTTGTGTGTTAATTAATCTTCTTAATGCTAATGTTCTATGCAAATCACGTTGAATTGCCTTGTTGAAATGAGCTATACAAATGTGTTTGCCTGGCGTTGGGTTCACGTGGTGTTAAACCAACTAAATAAAAAAAAAACCTAGAAGACAGAGAGGGCGAGAGGGCGATGGATAAATGGAATGAGAGACCGGCGGGAGATGGAGAGAGAAAAATAGAGAGACTATCACGAGGGCACACAAAGTAAAAATGTGTGCCCCCCAGGAGTTTTACTGTGTATATAATACGAGGAATAACGGAAAGAAAAAGAGCGAATATGATAATAACACCACGGGTGTGAAGATTGGGGGCACGGAGCTCAGTGCAGCCTGGGAATAAGAATATCAGACAGCAGCCTCGTCTGTAGCCGAGCTCTATGAAATCAGGAAGAATCGAGTGAGCCGGGGAGTCGACACTTCAGTCGACACTGTCCCTCCATCTCTGGAGGGACAGAGCGCGGCCGTCGGTGGTGTGAACGTGAAGTGACAAAGTGCATTTACTTTTGAGGTATCCGTACGTAGTAATTCCAATACTTTTACTTCTACTCCACTACTGTACATCTCAGAGGCAATTGTTTGATTGAAACCTTTATTTCAGGGGAATCCAATTGAGACCAGGGTCTCTTTTTCAATGGCGCCCTGTATACAAGCAAGAACATTTACAGCAATGATTTTACATACATGACATGGACACACAGTACAACAAATATAATACACAAGCACATACACACAGAAACAAAACCTTGTAACCAAATGTTACAGAAAGCAGGTGCATATGCCTTCCTCTAGTGTGAGGTCAGTTAAGAGTCTTTTAAAAGTAGTAAATGAAACAAAAACATTCAACTTCAGTTTGTTTTGACAATTATTCCATAAATGTGGAGCATACACCCTGAAGGCAGTATCTCCCAATTTAGTAGTAGTTTTTGGTACCTTCAATAAAAGCATATCTTGTGATCTAGTGTGATCTAGCATATCTTGTTGTACTTTTACTCCACTACAATTATTTGAAAACTTTAGTTGCTATATAGTTATACTTTGTAGATTTTGACTTCCATGGGGGGTCCCCAGCGAAATGTGTAATTGCAGCACCACGATTATTTTAACCGCTTTATCCATATTTTTGAGCGGTGCCTCCGCTCCATTACACAGCTATGTGGGTCCCGATATGTGTACGTCTCCCTGTACGTACGTGTCTGTCCGAGCACGGAAAGCTGCAACACGGTAACTCTGTCATTTCTCAACCGTTTCGGACGCGGAAAGGCTCATTTCTCAAAGAGTTATTCCAAAAATAATCAAAGTACAGCACAGAGCACAGTACACTACAATTCAGTACAGAGCACAGTACAGTATAACGATAACAATAAATGTATAGTTGCACCACTCAGTTCACACAGGTGTGATTTTTTTAGATTGGCTAATGGTGGGATATAACAAGCTCGCTGAGAGCTTATACATCAGCAATGTTTGAAAAACAAAAATCCATTTCTTTATTGAGTCACTTATTACAATGACCAACCTGTTGTAGTGCTATGAGTCACTGACATGGTCAGGTGATATGACTCAGACAGGTGGAGAGCGGAATCTGACGTTGTTTTTAAATTTCGACTAATATGTTCTTGGTTTAACAAATTATCCTGTATAGGTTACCTCTGTGTGCTGTTTACCCTGCTTACTGCACGTCGCTCTGGATTTAGACTAGAGGCTTTGCTAAATACCTAAATTGGACATTGGAAAGGTTCCCGGTTTAATCTCTGGCTCCAGCCTGCATGTGTCCTTGAGCAAGACACTGAACCCCCCCAGCTAACTGCCTCAGATGAGGAGTTTGGTGCCTTGCATGGTTTATGTCGCTGACCACAAGAGTGCGTGCGTGCGTGCGTGCGTGCGTGCGTGCGTGCGTGCGTGCGTGCGCACATGTTCTGACATCTTTGATCTGTGTATGCCTTCAGGTCGGAATCTCGATCACACACACACACACACACATACACACACACGCACACGCACACGCACATGCACACGCACACATCACATCTACTGCTGTCCCAGAAACGTCAGTGAGAGTCCTGGTTTGTCTCAACGGTTGAATAATAGCAGCTTAGGGAGAGTTGTTGGGTAAAGGTGGAGTCCCTGCAGTTTGACCTCTGTCGTCCCTCCTCATTAACAGCTGCTATTCCCCAGCTGAATGCCTGGCTCCGCTCCGCTCCACTCCGCTCCACTGATCCGCTCCACATTGATCCACTCCGGTGGCTTCCTGCCGCTTCAGTTTACTTCCCAAATTGCGGTGATCGAGTTCCAATGGGCAGTGGAGGAAAAAGTACTCAAAATGTTTCACTCAAGTAAAAGTATCAATACGGCAAAATAGAAGTAAATAGTCCTGAATTCATTGAGTAAAAGTACACAAAAGTGTTGACTTGAATGTGTACTTATAAAGTACCAAAAATATTTTGAAAATAGCAGATCTACAAGCTCACAATGTGTCTCATCACAATGCTTACAATGTATTGTGAGCTTGTAGATTGATTGTAGATTTTCAAATGGCCAAAATGATGTGGTTAATGTATGTTTTTAATAAAAAGCCAAAATCTACAAAGTTAACTAAAGTAACTGAGGTTTTCAAATGAATGTAGTGGAGTAAAAGTAAAGGTATTGGAATTTAGAAATACTCCGGTAAAGTGCCTGTACTTAAGTTACTTAAGTACAGAACTTGAGTAAATGTACTTTCCACCATACTGTCTAGTTCGAATCAGTGGTGGAAAAACTCAATTACTTATTTTTTTATTATAATTATTTTACCTAAGTAAAAGTATCAATACTGCACTGTAGAAGTACAAAATTATTGGCATACTTAAAGTCCCAAAAGTATAGTCATTATGCAGAATGTCTCGTTTCACAAGGTACAGTATTTATGAGAATTGTTTGAATATCTACAAGATAGCTTGTAGATCGGCTATGATCAAATAAACCAAAGTTTAAATAGGGCTGAAGTGGTTAACCCATTTTGGGCGGGAACCCCTTTTGGTGTTAGCATTATGTTATGCTTTAGCTATTGAAAAATAGCAGATCTACAAGCTCATATCGCGCCACCGAGTGGCGCGCTACGAGCTTGTAGGTCTGCTATTTTTGCAAAATCGAAGAACGACTGACAGAAACATAGCTTTTTCGGAAAACTGTCAGGATGTAGAAGACATTTTTAGAATCTGATCTCAGGTCAAAATGTATGTTTTGTGGTAATAATTCAAATCTACAAACTAGTAAAGTTTTTAAATAATTGTAGTGGAGTAAAAGTACACTATTTTCCTCTGAGATGTAGTGGAGAGTAGAAGTCTTTAAAATGGGGGGGAAAAAACTCCAGTGACGTAAAAGTACCGTACTTGAGTAAATATACAACGTCCCCTGGCGTATTTCTTTGAGCGACGAATCGACACCCCCATGGGGGGGGGGGGGAACTCGGCGAGAGGCATTGTGAGTGATTATAACACTGTGACATTCCTGTTCAATAATTGATCGTAACGGCGTATGGTGATACCGCCGCATCATGGCCAAATTACCGGCGGAGGACCCTTTCCAAGTCGGCGCTCCGTACCGGCCGCGCCGTGAAAGGAACAGGAGTCGAGTTACCAGATCGTTATCCTATATACGTTCCAGGTGCTGTAAGAGACGTGCGTCTTTGAACTCCTCCTGTTATTAGTCCCTGTTAGCAGCCGGACACTGCAGTGTAAATGGTGCATTTATGTCGCGCTTCTATCCAAATCGCTTTATATAGATTGTGCATTTCATTCACACACACACACACACACACCGATGGCGGAGTAAACCAGAGTATTGCTCAAGGACACTTCGACGCTAACTCCGGGGGAGCCCGGGATCGAACTGGGAACATTGCGGTTCCCATCCGCAGCCACTCTACCCCTGAGTAGGGCATTCACTTCTAGTCATTTTTACTAGTTGACTAGTCTAGCCGACTAGTTGTTTAACTACCTATTATGTAAAAAATAAAAAAAATAAAAATTGGAAATAAATACTTGTACATTGAAAAACGGTGTACATGGTGACTATAACTATAATCTACCTGATCTTGAGGCCTACAAAATCGGGAAAAAAATAAAAAAAATAAACTTTTTTCTTATCAACTAGTCAACTAGTACCAACAAGGTCGACTAGTGGATTTACTAGTCGACTAGTAAACTAGTCGACTAGTTGCTTAATGCCCTACCCCTGAGCTACTGCCGCCCCAGCGTACAAGTTTGGCGAGTTCATAAGAGAGAGGAACAGACATAACCTCCAGCACTTTTTACAACTTCCAATATATACATTTGTTTCTTCCGTTGTGACAATTGATTTCTCCCTACACACATTGTGCTGTATAGTATCCTACTGAGTCACCTGCCATTGAGGAGCCCCCACCGGGAAGACGTAGAGCCTCCGTCCTATACTCCTCCCACCCTACACTCCCTGCTGACAGGCTCGGCCCCCAGCGCATAATTCTAAATGTGTGCTGAATAATAACTAGCTGAACATCGATGATGAGCTCTTCTTCTTCTTCTCCTCCTTCTCCTTCTTCTCCTTCTTCTTTCTTCTTTCTTCTTTCTTCTTCTTCTTCTTCTGTGTATCGTTGTCATATGTCAAGCTCAGTGCCGCAAAGCCATGCTCTTGCTGTCTCTGGTCCCCCTTGGAAGAGGCCGTCCTCTGAAGGAGGTCTGTAGAGAGAGGACCAGGTGGTGATTATGTGGCCGGCAGTCTGTTCAGGCTCGCCACACTCGCAAACAGCCATTCCTCTCTATAGCTGCAACAACCCTTCGGACGAATCGTCCCGTTGTGTTATAAAGAGCAGCACAGCCTCTAAGTGGGTTGTCAGCCGGGCAAGACTCCCAGTCTCGTTTAATTATGCCGGTCACACAGCTGTTATTGATAAACTCAATTACCAGCTCATTTAGAGACTGGTGGCGGTGCCGTGGATGTGGAGTGTGGAGCAAAGAGATATAAACCTGCTTCACACGCAGCAGGTCAACGACCTGGAAGTGGCCTAACGGGAAGTGTTCGAGAGATGAAACCATCCCACCTCTGAACACAGCTCATTTAACCCATTTTGACCTGAGGACGATTCTACAAATGCCAAATGACAGTTTTCTGAAAAACCCATGTTTCTCTGTCAGTGGTTCCAAAGCAAATTTTCATGTCAAGGACCCTCAAAAATATATGTAATTGGCCGCCGACCCCCCATCTGAAAATATGTTGTTCCAGGGACCCCCCAGAAGCAAATATTTGAGTTTAAAAGTTCACTCTGAAAGAATATTATATTCAAAGATTTGCGACACATTGTGTCGCAAAGTATATAACATAATGCTTAAAACACCAAAAGAGGTTCCCGTACAGAATGGGTTAAGAGCTGACTGTTTGCATGTTGAACAGCACTTTAGTTTAGATGGTGGCTCATTTTGGCGATCTGCTCTCGTGTGGAAGTATTTTTATTTATTGTTCATCAGGCTGAGAGGATAAACGTGCGTCATGCCTCCGGGGCTCTTTGACATTTAGAGAGAATCCACAATACGAGGTGTCAGAGGAACAGGATTTATTTAGCATCCTCATGATTCCCTCATAAAGGAAGAGATTATGTCAGGATTTCAACAGCACCCGACTTGATGTGATGATATAACAGTTTGCATATGTTTCAGTTCAGTCTGGATATAATACGTACAACACTAACCACTTAACCCATTTTGGGCGGGAACGCCTCTTGGTGTTTCAAGCATTATGTTACACTTTAGCTATTAAAGAAAGCAATAAGGTACACCCGCACACTGTGTATCTCCTCAGGCATACGGTCCCTAGTGACCGAAACGTTGCTTCATTAAATAAGACGATACTCTTGTGCCGAGCAGATACACAGTGTGCGGGTGTACCTTATTGCTTTCTTTGATGTCCACTGGCCTACGCACCTGCGCCTGATTGCTAGCCAGGTGTGCGATAGTTTTCTCCTACACTTTAGCTATTGGAAAAATAGCAGATCTACAAGCTCATAGCACGGCACCGAGTGCCGCGATATGAACTTGCAGGTCTGCTATTTTTGAAAAATCGTGAAAATGTGGCGCAAATCTTTGAATATATATTCTTTCAAAGTGAATGTTTTTAACTCTGGTCTAAATGGGTTAAGTTAAATCTGATATACTCGCATATATTTCTTTCCCCATGACGTCATATACTTGGTCCCTGCCTTTGTTCCCTGAACACCACATCTCTTTGCTGGAAATAGCAGATCTACAAGCAGATCTACGACCGTGTAGACCTGCTATTTTCACTGAATGGACACGGAACATTTGCCTATAAATGGTAAATGTAAATGGTGCATTTATATAGCGCTTTTATCCAAGGCACTTCACATAGAATGTGCATTACATTCACCCATTCATACACCGGTGCCGGAGGATACCATGCAAGGCACCAACATATGCACAACGGCAGTAATTAGGGGTTCAGAGTCTTGCTCAAGGACACTTCGACACCAACTCTGGGGGTACGATGGAACTGGGAACCTTCCCATCCGGCCGTACTACCAGCCATTCTATTTGAGTCACTGCCACCCCACTATTAGGATAGGTCCAGAAGCTAGGGGTTCAACCGGTTTGTGAGCTTGTAGATCTGCTATTTTTATTTTTATTTTTTTTCACATTTGAAAACCTGACACACAATGACTACTTTTACTTTTGGTACTTTATGTACATTTTGATTGCAATACTTACTCAATTAAAAATTGAATTCCGGACCTTTACTTTTAACAGATCATTTCAGTATTGATACTTTTACTTAAGAAAGAAATGCGAGTAGTTTTTCCAGCACTGCTCGGTGGTGGTGGGCATGCACTGTGCCCAGAGCCTTGGATATAGACAGAGTTTCGCAAACTGTGTTCACTTCATGGGGCTTCAGTCCAATGGCGGCTCTCCTACATAGACTTCTATTGTGAATGAGGACAACCAACTGGGCCAAGTCCTGGACCGGAAGTAGGCAGAAATGCATTGGACTCAGGCAACAGCCCAGCTTTAATGATCTTAAATCCCTTCATTTTAGATTGTTTTGTAGTAATACTACAACATAAACATTAAAGAGACTTTAGTTGTTACTGTACAATACTTTGAAACAGTTGGCATGTTGCACACATGCTTAAAATAGCTCTTATTTTCGCCGCCCTCGTTGAAAACAATGTATTTCCAACTCCAGCTTGTCTCAGTTCAGGCTGCATGAACAGCGCTCGAGCGCTCGGTTTCTTCCGCCTCAATATTGTAACTCTTCTATTAGATGGCTCTGACTGTGCCACTGTGCCACCCGAGTGCCCCACGCACACTCACTCACGCACACTCACTCACACTCATGCTGTCACAGTGCACGTGTGTGTTAATTGTTTCTGGTTCCCCAGACTCGTGTGTGTGTGTGTGTGTGTGTGTGTGTGTGTGTGTGTGTGTGTGTGTGTGTGTGTGTGTGTGTGTGTGTGTGTGTGTGTGTGTGTGTGTGTGTGTGTGTGTGTGTGTGTGTGTGTGTGTGTGTGTGTGTGTGTGTGTGTGTGTGTGTGTGTGTGTGTGTGTGTGTGTGTGTGTGCGGGCGGGCGGGCGGGCGGGCCGGCCGGCCGGCCGGCCAGACATATATATCGGGACATACAGCTGTTCATAGGAACGGTTAGGTGCCGCTCCTATGAACCGTCAAACACCTTGATTATATAGTTTTTCCCGCCCTACTTTCCGATCCAGCCTGATCCTTTGGAGGCAAGTGGAAACAAAGTGTACTTAAACAGCACCCCTCCCCACTCCCCCACAACTCCCTCCAGACCCCCCCCCCCCCCCCCCCCCCAACACACACACTCCTCCCCCCCCCCCCCCCCCCCCCCGTCGCCTGTCCTGTTTTCCTGGAAAGGAGGAGGTTGGGGACTTCCTGTCAAGTCGTGTTGCGATGCCAAGTGAGAACAGCCCAGACCCATTGTGTAGGCAGGTGAGACAAGTGCTGTGGTACCGCCAACCCCCCCCGCCCCACCCCCCCCCCTGCTGGAACACCCCAGCTGTGACTGTGTCGGCGTGTGATAGAAAGTGCTATCGTCGGCAGCACTGTCCTCTCCTTAATCCCTGAAACTACTTCGGCAACATCGCAGGAGGGGACCGTTTCCCTACTGCCACGCACACACGCACACGCAGACACACACGCGCACACACACATGCACACACACATCCCCCACTGATGGTGGATGTGGCAGGAAGACTCGGCAGTGAAAGCACCAATCCGCCTCAGAGTTGACACTTTTGTTGTTGATTATTATGAGCAGCGTTTTTTGTGTTTTTTATACATGCTAGCATGAACATGCACACGCGCACATACACACACACACACACACACACACACACACACACACACACACACACACACACACCGCACTTGTCAGTTATATATGGTAAATGGTGCATTAAGCGCTTTTATCCAAAGCCCTTCACATAGATTGTGCATTATACATTCACCCATTCACTCACACATTCACACACCACCGATGGCAGAGGAAACCATGCACGGCACCAACCTGCACATCAGGAGCAATTTAGGGGTTCAGTGTCTTGCTCAAGGACACTTCGACACCAACTCTGGGGGATGCCCGGGTTCGAACTGGCAACCTCGCAGTTCTCCATCCGGCCGCTCCGGGGGCCACTCTACCCCCTGAGCCACTGCTGCCCCAGTTATCACGGCATAGTCCCTCTTCCTGCTCCTCTAATCACTCTGTTCCCTTCACAACGTCACTTCTTACGAGGGTCCTTGACATGAGCCACTACTTTCAGTGACTCTGTCCGCCCGCTGTTTGTTTAACCCATTCTGAGCGGGAACCCCTTTTGGTGTTTCAAGCATTATGTTATACTTTAACTATTGAAAAATAGCAGATCTACAAGCTCATAGCGCGGCACCGAGTGCCGCGCTACAAGCTTGTAGGTCTGCTATTTTTGAAAAATCGTGAAATGTGCAGGGCGCAAATCTTTGCTTCTGGGGAAGTCCCTGGAACAACATATTTTCAGATGGGGGTCGGCGGCCAAATACACTGACATAGAAACATGTAGCTTTTTCAAGAAAACTATCAGGATTTAGATTTTAGAAGATATTTGTAGAATCGTCCTCAGGTCGAAACGGGTTAAACCGTATAGCTCATTTTCTGTCAGCGACTGGCCTCATTAGGCCATCCTCTGACCCTTCCCACCGCGCTAGGGCCCTGGCCGTCACTTCATTAGTCAGCAGGACCCTGCGCTGCGCTGCGTGAGGACGGAGGCCCCCGGACCCGACCACAATAGATCACACAACAAACAAATATAATATTCCCTCTGTGTCTGGAGGCAATCGAGCGGGCACACAGAGTGGCGTCTTTATCAAGTGATCTTTCAGCTTTAACCCATTTTGACCTGAGATCAGATTCTAAAAATGTCTTCTACATCCCGACAGTTTTCTGAAGAAGCTATGTTTCTATGTCAGTGGTTCTTTGATTTTTCAAAAAAATAGCACACCTACAAGCTCGTAGCGCGCCACTCGGTGGCGCGCTATGCGCTTGTAGATCTGCTGTTTTTCAATAGCTAAAGCATAACATAATGCTAACACCAAAAGGGGTTCCCGCCCCAAAATGGGTTAACCCATGTAGACCTACCGTAGATTCTACAAATACCTTCTAAACAGTTTTCTGAAAATGTTTCTATGTCAGTGGTTCTCAAAATATTTCCCGTCAAGGACCCCCAGAAATAGATGTAATCGGCCGCCGACCCCCCCATCTGAAAATATGTTGTTCCAGGGACTTCCCCCAGAAGCAAAGATTTGAGTTAAAAACGTTCGCTCTGAAAGAATATAATATTCAAAGATTTGCGCCACATTTCACCATTTTTCAAAAATAGCAGACCTACCAGTAGTAGATCTGCTATTTTTCAATAGCTAAAGTATAACATAATGCTTTAAAACACCAAATGGGGTTCCCGCCCAAAATGGGTTAAAGTACTCTCCACTTAACCGGTCAATATTTCTTCAATGGGTTCACCATGCATGCTCAAGGTTGGATATAATAGCGGAGCCTTATTTAGTTTTGGTAATGTCACTACAACAACCCTGCACAAGGTTTTTGACTACTTCTCTAAAGATTATTTTAGTGAAGAGTGTACTGCCCTTGACAATGCTTTTGTTTCGGGGATAAGAACCCCTTAGTTGAGAGAGAGATAAAGTAGGGACCTCTACTGTTATCTATATTTGCATAAAATTGTGTTGCATATCAGGGACATGCAGAGAATGGTAGAGACTCAGGGGCTGAAATCCCGTAAGAGAGCTTTTGGACGAAAATAGAAAAAAAACAGATCTAGCTATTTTCGGGGGGCAACCAAGCACTCTTTAGCTAGGTGGAGATGCGGTGTACGACATGGATTTCTGAACAAATTTGTTCAACGCAAAATGCTGTGTTCAAGTTCAGGAGACTTAAGAAAAAAAGTCTATTCTCCTGAATGCTGCCTTCCAGCATGGCATGGAAAGGAGTTGCATTTGCATTTCTTTCACCGTATAGACGGGTAAAAGGGCAGGGGCTGAAGCCCCCTTTGATTGTCTATGTGTGCACGTCCCTGTTGCATTTTGAACTTTAATTATTTTTCAGAAAGCTTTCCATGCAAGTTGATGAGAGGCTTTCAAAGCTAGTTCACATTTGTCACATTGTCTCATCAGTGTGTTTGTTGTCGCAGCTTTCCTGGCTTCGTACATATAGAACATCAGCGTTGTGTAAAAGTATGTTTGTTTCCGGACCCCCTGTTGAAGACTCCCCTGAATTGCAGTGTTGAATAATAATGCAATTTTCTTCATGTCTTTGTGAAAAAATCCAAAATAAACCCACAAGGGTGCGTGACAAACAAATGAACGCCCACCGAGTGTTCCTCAATGTCTGAGGCTATTTTCGGCCACGGGTCCAGGGCTAGGTTTCAGGCCTGTGTAGCTATAATGTGTAGGTATAGGTGGTTGCCATAATGGTTTATTACATTATGTAAAATGTCATAACGGTATCGGAGCTTCATAATCATCCTGGGGGTTGTAATTCCGTACCTGTGGACAGGGCCCCCATAGCGCGTGTGCGTGCGACATTTTCTTGTTTTTCTGTGTTTTTATCATCTTTTTTACCTAAATTTAACTAAATCAATGGCCAATGAAGGGCTCCAGAAGCACTTTTCAGGGCATCAAACCTAGTACCGTGCGGTCCAATTTCCTTAAAGGGCCCCTGAGAGCCAAGGGCCCCTGGGCCACGGCCCCAATGGCTAATTTGTCCGTACCTGTGGTGATGGTGAATGAATCACCCTGGGCAAGACCTATACGCTGAAAAGACTATCAGCGGAAGTTGCGGGATTTTAGCAGAAGTATCGCCCAAGGAAATGACGTTGATGCTTTATACAAATCAGTTTACATTCTCCGCGAATGAAACAAGTGTTGTGATTGGTCGGGAAAATATCGTATCCAGGGGAAATACATCTGACGGATGTTCCGGAGGATTCATCCGCCGATAGCTTCTCTGCCTTACGTTGTGACCAGGCTTTTCTTTTCGCAGATAAGTAAGCCTGGGACCGAGGCTATGAATGAATAGGAAATAAACGTGTCTCTGGTGTGTTTTTAGAGGCCGTATTGTATTGTAGTCCAGGCATTATACGCACACATTGCAACAGAAACTCTCATAAATATGTCACTAATTTTTATATTGTCTGCTGTCTGTCGGGCAGAAACCTTGTATCGCCATGTTTCTTTTAATGTTTTATTAATGACTTACTTCATCATACAAATAGAGTAGTGAAAATCGCAGATCTGTAACCTCACAACACGCCGATGAACGATGCGCTGTGCACTTGTAGATCGGCTATTTTCACCATTTTAAATAGTTTTTATTAAATATTAATACGGTTTTGTACGTACAAGGTTTCTACCCGACATCGGCGATATCAAAACCCCCATGAAATCCAAAGTGGCGAAAGATATTGAAAAAAATCACACCCGTGTGAACTGAGTGGTGTAAGGTCTTATATAGACTGATCAGCTGTGGTCTGACGTAATGTCTGACGTAATGAAATCACACCCGTGTGAACTGGGTGACCATAGCAACCATGCTCATTTTTTGGTACGAACAGACAGACAGACAAACAGACAGACACGTAAACTAACAAAGCCAGTTGTAGGAGTGGTTTACACCACTCAAAAATATTGAAATGAGTGACGCCACAGTTCCCCCGCCTGGCTGTCACCCATGTATAAGAACACAGTCCCCCCCGCCTGGCTGTCACCCATGTATAAGAACACAGTCCCCCCCCGCCTGGCTGTCACCCATGTATAAGAACACAGTCCCCCCCCGCCTGGCTGTCACCCATGTATAAGAACACAGCCCCCCCCGCCTGTCTGTCACCCATGTATAAGAACACAGCCCCCCCCGCCTGGCTGTCACCCATGTATAAGAACACAGTTCCCCCGCCTGGCTGTCACCCATGTATAAAAACACAGCCCCCCCCCGCCTGGCTGTCACCCATGTATAAAAACACAGTTCCCCCGCCTGGCTGTCACCCATGTATAAGAACACAGTCCCCCCCCCGCCTGGCTGTCACCCATGTATAAGAACACAGTCCCCCCCGCCTGGCTGTCACCCATGTATAAGAACACAGTCCCCCCCGCCTGGCTGTCACCCATGTATAAGAACACAGTCCCCCCCGCCTGGCTGTCACCCATGTATAAGAACACAGTCCCCCCCCGCCTGGCTGTCACCCATGTATAAGAACACAGTCCCCCCCGCCTGGCTGTCACCCATGTATAAGAACACAGTCCCCCCCGCCTGGCTGTCACCCATGTATAAGAACACAGTCCCCCCCGCCTGGCTGTCACCCATGTATAAGAACACAGTCCCCCCCCGCCTGGCTGTCACCCATGTATAAGAACACAGTTCCCCCGCCTGGCTGTCACCCATGTATAAAAACACAGTCCCCCCCCGCCTGGCTGTCACCCATGTATAAGAACACAGTCCCCCCCGCCTGGCTGTCACCCATGTATAAAAACACAGTCCCCCCCCACCTGTCTGTCACCCATGTATAAGAACATGTACTATTTATGCATGTTATCACGCAGACGCTCCAGTAGAGTCTCCAACCAAGCAGAGACGGCGTTTTTCATCAGACATGGGTGTGTAAAAGAAAATCATTAACCCTTAGATAGCCTAAGTGGGTCAAAATGAGATGGTGCATGGGGGTCATTTTTAGCAATATCTCAAAAGGAAAAAAACTGAATCTTTGAAATCATGTGGCGGACCTGCTGCCCTCTGGTGGCAGTGTGGGGGTATTGTAGACATGCTTCGCTCATTTCTAAAGCAACGAACGTACCAGGGATTTCTCGCACTGCACCTGCATTAGTTAACCCTTTAAAACCAGGAAAGATCTGTCATTTTAAGATGGAATGCCGTGATTCTCCCCCCCCCCCCCCCCCCACACACTAAAACATGATCCTCAGGTACTATGACCGTACTATAGGAGAAAGATCTTTTTCGAAAAAGTCTACGGAAAGTGTTGAAATTATGTCATAAAGTATGCCTTTTTTCAGGTGGCTTTTGATCCACCTGAACGGAAGCCACGGTTGTTGTTGTTGTATGATAAAAATCTACGAGCTCGAGACCTACAAGCTCGTAGCGCGGCACTCGGTGCCGCGCTACGAGCTTGTAGATCTGCTATTTTTCAATAGCTAAAGCATAACATAATGCTTAAAGGGGAAAACCACCCATTTTCAACATTTGACTGTCATTAATATACCTTAGAGCTGAAATAATAAAAAAGTCCCCCCATTCTGTGTTTCCTAGAACTGTAAGTATGAAAAAGATCATTAACATGGTGAAACACATCTTGATGACATCATCACTGTCACGAATATACAGCTTGAGAACTACTGATTTAGAAGGCATTTGTATAGAATCAGCCTCAGACCTTTATAATGGGTCCGTTAAACCCTATATTCACCCTTATGTACCATCTATCGGACGTTTTAAAAATAGCCGCTCTATAAGCTTTTCAAGATTTTCTTTTTCAATTTGTGCTAGGTCCCTCCCCCCCCCTCCTCACAAAACGCCTGTAGCGTATCATCAGCAGTGATATAATGCACGGCATGTTAACCCATTTAGGCCGACGTCGAAATTTAGAAAATGTCTTCTAAATCCTGACAGTTTTCTGAAATACCTACCGTATGTTTCTATAGCAGTGGTGCTCAATATTTCACGTCAAGGAACCCACATTTTTTATGTAAGAGGCCGATGAACCCCATCTAAAAATATGTTGTTCCAGGGACCTCCCCAGAAGCAAAGATTTGAGTTAAAAACGTATTAAAAAAATATATATATTCCACATTTTCACGATTTTTCAAAAACAGCAGACCTACAAGCTCGTACCGCTATGAGCTTGTAGATCTGCTATTTTTCAATATAGCTAAAGTATAACATAATGCTTAGTTAAAACACCAAATGGGTTCCCGCCAAGAATGGGTTAAGCTTTTCAGTAATTACACGGACACCGCCCTAAAGGTCAGGGTTTTATCTGGAGCCCCGGGGGGGGGGGGGTTGAGCCCATTCGTCTCGCATCATAATCACCGACATGTTCCCTGGAAGTGTATATGGATAACGGCCAGGGATGTCCCTGTATCGCTAACACCGCCAGGCTTAGAGGAAGCCCAGCTGTTGGCTGATGCTGACCTATGTAGCCCTGATGCTAATCTCTCAAGACGGCCCCTGTTGTTAGTAGGAATAAACACAGAAGCACCCTTTCTTTACTTACTTCGTTTATTTGGTCGGGACAGCTATAGTGCACGTAGATGCAGACAAGACAGGTGTACTGTAGGCCTGGTACTGTACAGACACGAGCAGGTGTAAATATGTCGCCTATAGTGAAGCAGAGAAGGTTTTGTGCGCATCTCTTGCCTGTATTTAGGCCAGCTGGTGCTGGATGTCAAGGCATCAAGGCAAACATCAAAGAGGAGGAAGAAACATCTACACACTTGTTTCTAGAGCTCCACAAGAGACTTACTTTATTAGAGGCAAAAAATGCAACCTTTTGACCCTCTAGGACGGTCTTCATCAGGCAAATGTCATAGTGAAAGCAACATTCCATCCGTAGGCATCCGTAGCCTTGAGACCGGGAAGGCTTTCAGTCAAATGATAATCAAAGGTGCACTGGATGGAACACCACGACATGGATCAATGCTAACTGTGCCACTCGATATGGCACAGTGGTGGAAGAAACACCCTATTTTTGTAGTCAGAGCTGCAGACTCACACCCCAATGTTCTGTCAGGATAATCTGGCTGCAGACTCTCACCCAATGTTCTGTCATGATAATCTGGCTGCAGACTCACACCCAATGTTCTGTCATGATAATCTGGCTGCAGACTCTCACCCAATGTTCTGTCATGATAATCTGGCTGCAGACTCACACCCAATGTTCTGTCATGATAATCTGGCTGCAGACTCACACCCCAATGTTCTGTCATGATAATCTGGCTGCAGACTCACACCCCAATGTTCTGTCATGATAATCTGGCTGCAGACTCACACCCCAATGTTCTGTCATGATAATCTGGCTGCAGACTCTCACCCAATGTTCTGTCATGATAATCTGGCTGCAGACTCTCACCCAATGTTCTGTCATGATAATCTGGCTGCAGACTCTCACCCAATGTTCTGTCATGATAATCTGGCTGCAGACTCTCACCCAATAAATACTACACAACACAAAATAAATACTTTGTGTGCAGATCTGAGTGTGCGGAGCTTTTTCATTATTTCAATTCAATTCAATCTTTATTACAGACTCACAGTCCAGATCACATACAGAGAAACAAAAGACACAGTAAATAATAAAACAAATTAAAAATTGAAACATTAAAATATACATGTACCTATACACACATACATACGTGCGTACATACATACATACATACATACATACATATGCAGTACATATGCTCACAGCCTGTAGAGGCAGTTTCGCCAGTGTCTCCAAATCATGGAAGAGAACCGATTAGAACTCTTCACAGGGTTGGTTGACATCCTGATGACACAGTTGTCAGACTCCTCTAGTCGACACATGCATTTGTACATTAAGTTTCTTAGAAGGGCTTGACAGGTATAGGCACCCCCAAGTTCACAAACAGCTGACTGGCGCTGTGCCATCTTGATACCTCACTAGTAATCGTAAAGCATCATTATATGCAAACTTAACCCATTTTGGGCGGGAACGCCTTTTGGTGTTTCAAGCATTATGTTATACTTTAGCTATTGAAAAATAGCAGATCTACAAGCTCATAGCGCGGCACCGAGTGCCGCACTACGAGCTTGTAGGTCTGCTGTTTTTGAAAAATCGTGAAAATGTGGTGCAAGAATGAATATATATTATTTCAGAGCGAATATTTTATTTTAACTCAAATCCTTGCTTCTGGGAGGTCCATGGAAGTACATATTTTCAGATGGGGGGTCTGCGGCCAAATACAGATAATTCTGGGGGTCCTTGACATGAAATTGTTGAGCACTTTCAGGATTTAGAAGACATTTTGTAGAATCGTCCTCAGGTCTAAATGGGTTAAGTGTATGCATGCTACTCACCTACTCCACAGGTGAGCTGTATACAACGGTGTACAGAAAGCTTTAAGCAGTGATACCTTAGCCTCGGAAAACCCAGACGTCTTTTTTTTTCAGGGAGAAAAAAAAAGTCTGGGTCCGAGTCCACTTCAATTCGGCATAGAGTAGCGCAAACATCACTCACTCTCTGCTGATTTCTGATCGTCTGCACCTTTGTTAAATTTACACACGCACACATGTACACACACACACTCCTCTCTCTCTCTCTGTCGCTCTAAGTAATTAGTCTCATGTCACACAGCTGCGCATAGTTTCTCTTGCCGGGAGCTGCCTATGCCATAAAAAGCATAGGTGAGTTCCAGGCTATAGTGATACCTTGACATCTGAAGAGCAATTATAACATTTCCTCATTAAAATGTTTGCCTGGGCATACAGTTTACATCTTTGTCTATGAATGTCTTTATCATCTGTGGGGTCATCAGAGATATAGTGACCGAGGTACTCAACCCATTTAGGCCTGACGTCGAACTAAAAAAACGTTCGCTCTGAAAGAATATATATACAAAGATTTGTGCCGCATTTTTACGATTTCTCAAAAACAGCAGACCTTATGCAAGCTCCTATGAGCTTGTAGATCTGCTATTTTTCAATAGCTAAAGTACAACATAATGCTTAGTTAAAACACCAAAAGGGGTTCCCGTTCAGAATGGGTTAATCTCACTGCAGACAAGGATAATGTTATCACTGAGAATAACGTTAGGAAAAACTGCCTTTTTATCCTCTTTACTTAACACGAGGCCTGCCGGGAACATAGGAATTTTAAAACGTAGAATCTTGTGGCCTGCCACAAACGGAAAAGCCGTTTTAACAGCGATGTATTAATTAATGCATGTTTTAATACGATCGTATCGAAATCTACCGTCAGTTAGCTTTGTTATGCTTCTGACACAATGGGCGCGGCCATTTTGAAAATGCGCGCGCATCCACTTACATTGCCGGCTCTGGTTTCAGACGGCTTTATCTCACAGAAGCGACATTGCAGAGGACGCTTTGTCCCAGACAAGCGTTTTCAACGGCCTGTAGCAGGCGCTGTGATACTCGCGGTCAGCTTTTTCCACCGCCGAGCGAGACAACAACAACCGGTCATGATACCACACACAGCAGCTTTTCACAGGAACAATGCGATTACGGATATTTGGATCTTCAAAGTAAGTGTTACGCGCGATAAAACCTTGGCAATACGCAATCGAGGGATTAATGAATGGCGGCAGGCAGACGGTTAAGCACAATCAGGATGCTACTCTTCTTGGCATTATACTTAATATTAAAATCAAAACCATACTGGGAACAAATCCTCAAAAGCTGCTGTAAGCCTGCACTGTACGGTGTAAATGATAACCAAATCGTCCGCGTATACATAAGATGGTTCACAACAGTATATTACCGATAACACAGCCAGTTATCCCAAGACGTTTGGTAAAAGAACAGACCCAAAGTGCAGAACCAAAGCTCAAGTTTACTAAATATTTAAATGTAAAATGTGGGAAAAAAACATGTTAACACTTTAATTGCCCGGAACTATTTAATCCATTACATTCATGCGCCCAGTCGATTTATGAACACGGACGCCTTTTCCGGACGGACCGGCCGGAAGTTCATGATGTTGTGTAGCAGCTAACAATAGCCACAGCACTGTAGAGTCGATCGACAACAACGGGAGACAAGAATAAATCTATCGAGACTAGCGACTGGACCGCGGATCGCTGTCTAACTCATCCCGTCTTTTCAGAAAAAGACGGGATGATTTAGATCGCAATTTATGAACGTTTTAAGATTTTCGTTTTCATCAGCTAAACAGGGGAGGGAGTTTTTTGATGACGCCTCACTCTTGCGTGTCACCGAGGAGAGCCCAGCAGGCGCGCCTGGGCTCTACAGCCATGCGATCTGTTCTCGTATAAATAAACTTCGTCTTTAGGACAATACTTCGTCCTGGGCATCGGGCGTTACTAATAGAAAGGACAAAGAACTTCGTCCTGGGCGATGGGAGTGTTAACAGAACGGATCATGCATGTGTACTGTAAACCAATCTGGAAACCCATCATGGGCCCGTCAGCCCTCTGCTATCTATGAAACCTATGAAAACGTTTAATCTGCAGCACAATTGCGTGTGTGCGTGCATGCGTGCGGAAAAACGTCGAAGCCCCCTGCTGATGTATACCATGAGTAGGTGGTTGTTGCCTGTGGTTTATTATGATGAAATGTCTGAGATTCACTGCACTCATTCTGGATTCTGGAGGTTGTAATGCCAAATGGATTTGTTTATGCCTGCGGCGTAGGCCTATATGAAATAAACAGAGGGGGCGGGGGGAGTCTCTGGTGTATTTTAGCCATTATATTATTGTATTAGTCCAGGCATTTTATATATACGACGTGACAACACACACATATTGCAACATAAAGCTCATTACAGTCTCAAATTTATGTCACTTATATCAGGGGTGGGCAACTTTGACGATGGAGAGGGCCACTACATTTCCACACTCACTCCAGATGGGATTACATATTGTCGTATCAAAAATAGCCGATCTACAAGCTCCAAACGTGTCGCATCTGTCTCTCAGCTAAAGGGGTCCTTGGCCTGAAGACCCCTGGTGTATAGCAGTGTGCACTGTGTAGCAGTGTATAATCAAATGTGAACTGGGGACCCCCAAAATAATCAAATTCGAACTGTGTACCTCCGAAATAATCATATTCGAACTGGGTACCTCCGAAATAATCATATTTGAACTTGGGGACCCCCCACCTTGACAAGCACTTGGAGTTGTAGGAATTACATTTAGTTTGACTATCGGTTCCCACAAATAAATTGCGGAAGAAATAGCCAACGTTTGCCCCTTTTCTTATATGACAATTTGGACAAATTTGGCATTGTAACTTTATAAATGTGCAGATATACCTTAGACAGAGCAGCGGTTCCCAAACATTTTTGGCTGTGCACCCCCTGCTACTTCCTGACATAGCTGACGCACCCCCCAAAGCCATATATATATATATATATATATATATACAGTATATAGGGCCTAGAGAAAAAGAAGATGGGGTCCTCCCGAAACCCTCAGTTTGGGATAGGAACCATTGGTGTAGAGAGGGTAAGAATAGACCACCATGGTTGTGCCCGCCTGAGGGCAAACATGCATATTCAGCACCTCTGTCTGGGGGGGGGGGGGGGGGGGGAGGGGAGGAGAGAGAGAGAGAGAGAGAGGAGAGACGTTATGCAAGTGGACAGATGTACTGAAATGAACGCACGCACGCACGCACGCACACATACGTGCGCGTCTGCGCAAATTCATGTCGCACGCATCAGGGATCGCAGCCAGCCAGCCGTTTGGATCTTCCTTGTCAAAAGGAATCAGGGGCCGAACACGTGTATTTACAGACTCCACACACTTACACGCAATAACCTCACCCAACGAGCCAGGAGAACTCACGATGTGGTCACTGCGCACGCACGCACGCACGCACGCACGCACGCACGCACGCACGCACGCAGTAAAGTTAAACCAATGGTCTACTACTACCGTCGGGACAGAGATGAGATGACCTTTGAACTTGAGCCAGAACACACAGAGAACATCCCACATAAGCCGACACAAATCATTGTGTATAAAACTGTTCCAATCCCGCAGTGTCCGTCAGTCTGGATGCTCACAGACAGACAGACAGACAGACAGACATCCTCAGACCACAGTGTTTGGGACATTATCCTGCAGACTCTAATCCATCCCATCCCTGATGGCCATCAGTCTTAGCTCTGTGTCTCACAAAACACTTCGGATCAGCTCGTACTGTGTATAATTCTGTCTCTCTCTCTCTCTCTCTCTCTCTCTCTCTCTCTCTCTCTCTCTCTCTCTCTCTCTCTCTCTCTCTCGCCTCTAAGCTGTATGATGATTACTAAAAGTAAGACTACATTGATTTTCAATTTAGTCAACAAATAAAAGCTAGACTAAAATGTCAGGGGGACTTAGTGGAGAAGAGATCCAGTTTGTTTGGTTTTTGCGCTCTGAAAACATACAGAATCTAAAATCTCACGACGCGTCGTGCTGCGACGTGTTGTGAGCTTGTAGATCTGTTATCTTCAGTATTCAACAGAGTGTAAAATCTGCCATTACGATGCCGTCAAGGACTGCCCAAATGTTTTTGTTGACAAAATCAACTGGTAGATTTAGTCGACTAGAATCTTATGATATTCAGTTGACTAAAACTAGGCTAAACATTTCATCTCACGTCTTGTACCTGTATGAGTGACAAGACAATCAAAATTAAATAAAGGTGTAAACAGAGCTGTGTTACATTAACACTTTGGGTAATACTATCTTGTGAAACTAACATTTGCGACAAGTAGCAGAAATGTATTCAAATTAGAGATGTCCTGATACTGTATCGGTATCGGGAAAAGTATCGGATCGGCCCTTATTTGTCATATCGGGTCATATCGGTATCGGTGAAAATGCCAGTCTAACCACAGATCCGACAAAGGGGTAAGGGGTCGACACTATATGGCAGGTAAATAAAATGTTGGGGCATGTGGAATTTGCTTTGGAGTTCCCAAACTGCAAGTGCACAATTGAGTGAGGAGTCTGCTATAAACACAACACGAGATATATATAGCTACAGTTAAGTGCCATTGATCTTGACCCATTTTCTTTGCAGAGATAGCTATAAACACAACATGAAATCACGACACTGGTATCGGTATTCGGTATCAGTATCGGCTAACACAGAAATTGAGGTATCGGGATCGGATCGGAAGCGAAAAAAGTGTATCGGGACAGCCCTAGTTGAAATGTAATTGAATTAAAGTTAGTTGCTCTGTTTATATATCAGAATTTGTACTGAGGTCATAAGCAGTGTAGTGTATAAAGAGTGTGCACACAATGGTTTGTATTCCTTATGGTGCTTGTATTCCATTTGAGATCCTTCTCCTGTCATAGCAGCTCACACATCTCGCTGCTGTGTTTGCATATTGTTGTACTTCACCCAACA